>NW_024097205.1:1412500-1695572 GCF_016545835.1 Crotalus tigris
CAGGGTGGCTAAACTGATATAGGATTTGAATTGGGGTGAGGTGGGGAAAGGAAGAAAGGGAAGACAAACTTGTTATGAAGATGTGGGTTACAAATAAGACAACATGACGAGTACTTTATCAATTAACAATTTTAATGTATTAAAAATTCCATTGAGTTTGATGAGATCTTCTGAGACAGCCCAAAACCTTTTCATGTATCTATGTACAGCAACATCTTCCTGAGTAGTGGAGTTAAAGTCCAATTTAACTTTAAGTTGAACATCTCTGGGTCAAAACAAATGTGGTTGTAGTGCAGAGTCTGGCTAAATAGTGATTCCTCTTCCTCCCAGTTCAGTGAAGTGATCTGCCTCCCAATTCAAGTTACAATAATATCCCTATGTGAGGCCATTCCAGTAAACAGGTCTGAGATCATATAGGAAGAAACACCATTACAATGGATTTCCATGACACAATTGTCTCTTTCAATGTGCTAGTTATAGAGAATCCCTATTTTGTTGTTTCTTCCAAAGTTGCTTGAAACTAGTTAAAAAGATGGTGGGTTCTCTCTCCAAAAAAGTCAGCAAAGCAATGAAGTAAAACTATTCTATCAGCCTTGATGAAGGATTTGGTCCAAAGCATTTAGTTCCAGAAGTATTTCCAACTAGTTATTATAACAACTGCAATTTCAGATTTAAAAACACCCAAATTTTGATGGGAAATTTCAAGACTATTTATGTCCATTTCCATTTTTGTGAAAAAAAAATAAAATAATCAATTCAACCAAAGGTTGAAATGGAAGATTTTGATCCTTCCCTATACAAATTCCCTAAAATTTGGATTGCTAGCAAAGAATTAAGGGAGAACTGGAATAGTATTTCGAACTCTTTAGCTCTTTTCAACCAGACATACCCTTCTGAGATTCGAACCTGGGCTGTCTGCATGTTAGGCAGCTGTAATAACCTCTAGGCCACAGGCTCTGTCTCACTTTTGCCAGCTGTGTTAGGGAGGGAAGAAACAGGGGAGGAGTTATCTAGAATGCTGTATGTTACACCCTGTTGCCCAAATATGGGACACCCTGTTGCCCAAATATGGATATATATATGGATATATATATGGATATATATATGGATATAGTAGGCAACTGCTGCCGAGGTGGCGCAGCAGTTAGAGTGCAGTACTGCAGGCCACTTTAGCTGACTGTGTTCAGCAGATCAGCGGTTCAAATCTCACCGGCTCAAGGTTGACTCAGCCTTCCATCCTTCCGGGGTAGGTAAAATGAGGACCCAGATTGTTGGGGGCAATGTAAATATATATATATACATTGCTTACTGGTGTACACCGCTTAGAGAGTGCTTGCACTTAAAACGGTATATAAGTCTCATAAATAAGTCTCATAAATAAATTTAAGTAGCTTGCGGATGAAATACCACTTGATGTAACTTGCAGTTCCTCAAACAGAGAAAGAACCCAAGGGAAATGCCTGCATGTTTACCACAGCTCTGTGTCAAGGAGTTTCTATAATGGTTCTACATTAGTGTGTTCAGTGGTTTGTGCTTAATATTTTTAAAATGAAAGGAGGGACAGGGAAAGGAGAGCTAAGATTAATTATGCCCCCTGTGGCTTCCTGAACCTTCATTTATCCAAGTAGGTTAAAAGAGCCAAGTGACTCTGGTTAGCGGGTAACTTAAGGTGCTATTTTCTCCCAGCTTGTGTCACAGCCGTAATGTCCTTTAGACAATATTTCTGTATTAAATATTTTTAGATCTCTGACGATACATTGGTGCAGATAATTCTTTTCCAGCTTGCTGCAGCTGGCACCCATCTAGGGAGGGGAGCCAGGTATAAATCCCTTTGAAGAAAATGGGAAAAAATGTATTACATTATTATTTGGTAGAAATGTTTCATAGCCATTCCTGTGATAGAAATGTTTTAGAATCAAGATTATGCTAGGAATTAGCTATGCTTAATATTTTCATCAGCCTATTTTTTTAATCAACTTACTCCAATACTATTTTTATGAATTCAGTTTCCTCCCTCCCTTGCTCCTGGCTATGCAATTAAAAAATCTTCCTTTCACTAATATAACATTAATTTGTGACCTATTATGGGGGGAAATAAAAAAAATAGGTCACACTATATCTGCTGCTATCCTGAGGGTCTTCAACTGTTTATTGCCTAAGTTTGATCAGAAGCCAACTATTCAATTAGGAATTGAACACAACTGATTCTGTGTTTCTTTGACATGTATTTCTAATGAGAGATGTCTTCCCCCAAATGTGCAAGACAAACAAACAATATTTTGAAGACTTAATCACTGCAATTCTGTAGAGTCAAAATCCATTTGATCATGACTGGGTTTCTTCTGTTTTGCAAATGTCTGTTCACAAAATTTGTTGAAATTGTTGGCATTGGTTCAGAATTCTTAAAAGATCTAAACATTAAATGTGATAAAAAAATAATAAAGAAGATAAAGATAAAATGTTTAAAATATCAGGGATAAATTTATTCCCATGTGACTCATTGCTCTTTAAATATTGGATCATGCTGTTATAAATCCTTTATGTTAGAATTTAAAGAATTAAAGCTATTCCACATATAGAAACTCGATAATCCTTATCACACACTTGTAAGTAGGCCAATATTATTACAATATGAAATAATGGAAAGTTTACTGTCCACCTAGCCAGTGATAGCTTTTTCAAAGAGCACCATCATAATAAAATCTTTCTCTTTTTCTAAACTGGCTACTGAAGATGTTTTCATGTGATGTTAGAAAGTAAATTTAGACCTTTCACATACAAAGTGTGTGCTGTATTACTAAAACTATGTTTCTTATATTTCTTACTCATTAGATTTAGTGCTCTGCAAAGCTAATAAGTGTTGGGTGTTGGATTTAAAAGGTGTTGGATTGAATCATCCCAGTTCAGGCAAATTTTCAAATAAAAGTAGAATTGTACTTGTATTGAAAGAAGCAGCATCCCTTGCACATTGAGGTTTTTCTAGATGTGTACAGTTCCTGCAGATAAGCCACATGCCACAAAGTGATGTACTTTGACACTTTGTGAGGCACAGCACTTTGCCTCTAGTGTTTCATTTGGGTTCTGAGAAAGATTATATCATCACAAAAGAAAATTACTGATAGGTAGAGACCTTTCAGTCAGCATTGTTAGATTGCCATGTTCCTGTTGAAAGAAAAATCAGGTCCAGTTCCAAGCCAGGAGTAAATAAAATGGAGGCTAAGATGCTGGAAATAAAAACGGAGGCTGTTTAAGAAAAGAAGTTCCTGTTTATTGATGAGCTGACCAAATGGAATTGAGAGTGGGTGGGTTTCTTGTACCTTCTTTGGACTTTATATTTGAGGTCCTGTTCCTGTGCAATTGACCTGAGCTTGGTATTCTAATGGTGGTGGGTTAACCCTATTATGTCCTAAAGGTCATATCCTGTCCTTAGAATTTGGGTGGGAGAATGTAAATTTTAGGAGTCTTTGTTTTTCTAATCCCCTCAGCTCCAGCCTTCCTGCCCCAGTCTTCCTGAATAGATTACCAAATCTGCATTTTTAAAGAGTGGTTTCTGCTTGGGGAAAGGGAGACTGGGGCTGTTTCTGCCTAAATTTTTTTCCCCTCCATTTCTCCTTCAGGGGAAATATTCTAGCCTACCTTTTAAATATTTCCCATAATATTTCATTCTCTAGGGCAGTGTTTCCCAAACTTGACAATTTTAAGGCATGAGGACTTCAACTCCCAGAATTCTACAGCCAGCAATGCTGGCTGTGGAATTCTGGGAGTTGAAGTCTACATGCCTTAAAATTGTCAAGTTTGGGAAACACTGCTCTAGGGGGTGGGGTACAGACTCCCTACATTCCGTTTAGGAAACATGCAATGTGAGCTTAAATCTCACATCGGGCTCTTGATAAGGAATTTCACATTTTCAGCACAGCACACATCTTCAACTTTTCACAACATTAGCTATGTTTATGATTAGGCGGCTGGAACCTTGCCTTTTAACTCTGAACAGGGAGTGGACTTCTGGGAGATGGGGGTCTCCAAAATGAGGATTGAATAAAGTGCCAGGGGGTTAAAACTACAGGTCTCAGCAACCTAGTGGGAAGAAAAAGAGAGGCAGTCTGGGGACAGGGAAATTGGGAAAAGCTGGATAGTGCTGCTCCTGAAGGGAGAGTTGCAGCTGCATCCTGGGCTGTAGACTGCATTCCTGTTGCCATTAGAGATTCTGCTAATTTAAACTTATTGTTCCTTGTCCTTTCTTCTGGAACAACTTTGAACAAGACTGCCCTCATTCTTAAAGGGAGTAATTACATCTCACTGCATTTTTCTCTTCTCCAGGCTATCTCCATATTCAGCACCTCTAACCTTTCTTTTTATATTTTCCCTCAATCCTATACCCACTCTTTTGATTTTAGAACTCACATATAGGAATTGACATTGGTTCAAATTGAATTTCATATTTCTAAGGGTGTTGCTATACATTATTTTTAATTCCATCCATATATTTGAAGGTGATATTTTCTAATTCCTTATCCTTATTTATAACTATAAATATGCTGAATAGGATATAAGCCCTAGGACAATATCCAATGTTATGCCACTCCATCCAACTTAAATCAGAACCATCAACATATAACTCATGGGAGATTATTCAGCCAGTTCTATTTTCATCTAATTAGGTTTTAATTTTCCTTGCTTGAGTTTTGTCTCTTAGCATTTCTGACTTACTTTCTGCAAGTACTAGCTCCTTGCAGGTATCCTTCCTTAGCGATTTTACACATTTTCCATATTTTACATATATTTCTGTTTGTATTCATAGTGGTTTCCTAAGTTGTTCCCAGTTTTTTTCCCCCTTAGGACAATGATGGTTTCTTTGGTTTATTCAACTCATTGTGGCTGATACAATTTTTTAAAAGACCACCTCCAACTGTGAAATTAATCTGCTACTATTTAACCCCTCTTTCAGTTTGTGAAAATTTCTACACTTGGAATTGATTTTAGAGGCGGAAACATCTAAATAGTAATAATAAATGAGTGGATATTCTTAGGCCTACAACATTCCTTCAACATTCATCCCACTGGGATACGTATTTACTAAATTTCCTGAAAGCTGGTTCCTGCTGTGTAATTTTTGCTTGCTCAGTTTTAAAAAGATGTTTTAAAAGAAGTTTTCCTCGTTTCTATCATTAAAAAGAAAAGCATTAAAATATTGTGTTGTAGAAGACTCAATTCCAATCAGCTGTTTTTTGTCAAGAAAATGGGAGTTGTTCTATTTTCTTGAGAAGAAAATAATGTGTCCCTCCTTTCTTAGAAAAGGAAGTAAGCTTAGTCAACTTTTCTCTTCTTGCCACATTTAGCTTTTCTAGCTCAGAGCTCCAATACTTTTGTTTTTTTAAATCAAAGCAGTAATGGAAGAACAGTCCTCGCACTCAAATGCAATCACATTTAATCCTATTTAATATCCTTATTTCTCAGCTGATCAAACTTTGAAAATTTGATTGCTTGAATTGGATTTAAAACTTAAAGTAAGTCACATCCAATAAAAATATACATTTGTTGCTCTTCTGTTTAAATTTCATGGGACTTTTTTGGGGGATGGGCTTTTGGGGGGGGGATCATTTACAGGTAGTCCTCGATTTACAGCCAGGTGGCAAAAGAGGATCACATGACCCAGGGACACTGCAGCTGTCATAAGTATGGACTAGTTGTCAAGCATCCAATTGTAACTCACGTGGCCATGGGGATGCTGCAATGGTCATAAGTGTGAAAAATGGTCATAAGCCCCTTTTTTCAGTGCCATGGTAAATTTGAACAGTCACTAAATGGACTGTTGTAAGTCAAGGACTATCTGTACTACCCTCTTGGCTTCGTTCTGTTTGGCCCTTCTTCCCAGTTTTGTAGTTGTACAAAGTCAAAATAAACCAACAACCACCCTCTGGAATTCTATACCAGAATCATGAAACTCCATCAAATGATTTGAAAACTTTTATTTAAGTAAGAAACAAAATATACCAATTTAAATACCTACTCAGATAGAATTTCTGCTATTTTGCCTTAATATGAAAACTTGAAGCCTGGAACTTAACCTTATCAAAATTATAATGAAAACACAAATCAATTAGCCAATTATTACCCTGAATTAAGTTATGCTGGAATTTTATTCTATGTAATTTTGCCACTACTATAAGAAACAAATCTTGCATAATATTTTACACACAGTTTAAATTATAAATTGTGTGGATCATGGCTGTTTTCTTGTTGAGATGTTTTTGCATAATATAATTCCCTCTGTTTTTATAGATAATGCTGGCATAAGGGCTTGGCATCAACAGATCCCCATAAAATCCAAATGCCATCAGACATACAAATCTTTACCAGTCTTTTATGATACTATCAATAAAACCAGGCAGCAGAAGCTTATGGTTACCTTTCAGTGAGTCTTCCCATCCTTTAGGATAAGAAAGAGAGGGCATGATTATATCTGAATAGTATTTCCAGGAAGTGGAAGAAAATTATTACATGAATTAATAACTGAATAAACACACAAATATATTTATACTCCCACTCCACTGACTATATTTTTTTATTCTGTTGATCATTAGAGTTAGTAAGATGGGGCTTTCTCTTTGTTCCCTACTTTGTCTCATCTTGGCTTTCTCCTGATTAAAGATTTAAAACATTTAGTGTCTCAGCTTCACTCCATCTTGTTTCCTATCAAAAAATTAAAGTATGATGTTCTTCATTTCCTTACCCTTTCTTCTAATTTGAGGCTAGAAAGCTCAGAAAGACAAGTTCTTTATAGGGAAATTTAACTTTCTAAATAAACATCATTTGTTCTTCTGGCCTTTAAGCATCTAAATATTCTTCATGGGTTTGGTTCTACTCACTCATATATGCTTTGTTAAATGTAGCACCAAGTGAATGAATTGAAGGATTCTAATTGTAAGTTTTCCTATAATTAATATCTGCTCTGTTTTGCTCAACAGGTTTCTCATCCAGCTATGTTTCCATAGATCACCATCATGATCACCACCACCATCACCCAAAGGAAAAAAAAATGCTGGACCAGTTAGCAATAGCAATAGCATTTAGATCAGCGGTTCTCAACCTGTGGGTCACGACCCCATTTGGGGTTGAACGACCATTTCATGGGGGTTGCCAAACAACGCGATCCGCCTTTTTTTTCTCAGCCGGCGCATGGGGCACCGCCACGCATGCGCGCCACGCAGGGGCGGCACAGGGGCAGCGCCACGCATGTGCACTGCACAGGGGCGGCGCCATGCATGCGTGCTGCACAAGGGCGGCGCCACGCATGCGTGCCATGCAGGGGTAGCGCATGGGGGCACTGCACATGCGCGCTGCACAGGGGGCGACACCACACATGTGCATCGCGCAGGGGGCGCTGCCGCGCATGCGTGCCGCCTGCTCATGACCGGGGTCGCCGGTCTAAAAAGATTGAGAACTACTGATTTAGATTTATATACTGCCTCACAGTGTTTCACAGGCCTTCCTAAGTGGCTTATAGAGTCAGCATATTGCCCCCAACAACTTGGGTCTTCATTTTACCAACCTTGGAAAGATGGAAGGCTGAGTCAACCTTGACCCGGTCAGGTTTGAACTCCTGGCTGTAGCAATACTGCACTCTAACCTCTGTGCCACCACAGCTCCTAACTTTCTGCACAGTTAGCATAAAGGAATTAATTTAGTATATGAATTCTTCCCTTTTTCTTAACAAAATTCTTAGCTATTAAGATATCCATCATGCTAATAACATTTGTGTACAATGTACCTATTCTGTAGTATTCTTTTGTTCACTCAAAGGCCCATGCAATTTTCATGATCATATGGGTGTTTCAAGAGAAATCTGCTTGATGCATACATGCCACCCTAAATTCCACTGAGAGTGGAAGAAATAATATCCAGAAGGAAACCCATTATGATTGTTCACATGGGTCCTTAAAATAATAGGTTATGGAGAGGAATCTCAAGCAGGGCCCCTGGTTATAAGCTTACTAGAAATTTATGAGTATTTCAAAAGTATTGCAAAAGCAAGCTCAGGACATTGCTATGGTCCCGGGGTTGCTGCAAGCTGCCCGGGACCAGACTGAGAGGCGCCAGCCTTGCGTGCATGTGTGAGGCGCGAAAGCACGCCATTAACTGTAGCCTTTTGCCCGGGGATCCAGAAACAAAAGCGGATACCTGTGAGTCTCACTATTGTTGTTGTAGTGAGCAGAAGGAGAAATAAAGAATCATTACTTCTAACATGTGTGATCTTCATTCGCCATCGAACGAAGGACTTAACACTGGCGACGAAGGTGGGATCTTGCAAGCTTGAAAGAAGAAAAGCTGTAAAGACTTACCCAAGGAGTCCTGAAGAAGGGAAGATGGCGTTAAACTCAGCGTTCTAGCCTGCCAGTATAGCATCGCTGGGGGTAAGCTCAGCTGATTGACTCCTTCCCAAGAAAAGAAGCAAGGATGGCTTCTTATCAGGTCACTTATCTGAATTTGATGTTTCACACCCAGAGAGATGGGAGTCTTATGTTGCAAGAGTAGAAAACTACTTCAGAGTAAACCAGGTCAGAGAAGACGGCTTGAAGGCTGCAACTCTGTTGTGTGTCTGTGGTCAGGATGCGTTTGAAATTGCGGAAAATCTGGTGGCCCCTGTTCCTCTGGAATCTGTAATGTACACAGACTTAAAGAAGCTATTGAAAGAACATTTCCAGCCCAAGATGTCTGTTATTGTGTGGAGACATACGTTTGAACAGAGGGACCAGAGGGCAGGTGAATCAGCCAAGGAGTTTATTGCGGCCTTGAGAAGAGCAGCCAAACCATGTGAGTTCAAAGATCTGGAAGAAAGACTGAGAGACCATTTTGTATGTGGTCTAAGGAACAGGGACTTACAACAGAGGATCTTTGCAAAGGAAGATATCTTGTTCCAAGATGCTCTAAGAGAGGTGACGGCTGAGGAAGCAGCAGGTGGGGCAGTCAAGAACATGCGGCCCATCAGGAACAATCTGGAGGCAGTCATCATTCACCATGAGGGTGTCCAAGAAGGATTGGAGGAAGATCCTGAAGAAGAGGTGGATTGGCTTTACCAGTCAGCAGAAAGAGGGCAGAAGGAAGGCAAAGAAAAAGCCCCAACAGCACCCAAATGCTTCGGGTGTGGAGGTCGCCATAAGAAAGCCGACTGCAGGTTCCATTCCGCCATCTGCAGAGTGTGTGGCAGGCAAGGCCACATAGCATCTGTCTGTTTGGGTCACCAGAAGGTACAACCTCGAGAAGAATTGCGTCTGAATGGTACCAGGATCCCCAACCAAAATAGGGTGGGTTTCTGCGCGTCACGCAGGAGTATTTGAAAAACAGGTACACACAAACCCCTCAAGAAAAAACTGTCACTTAAGTTTAGGTTGCAAGGGGTTCCTGTAGCCATGGAGCTGGACACTGGGTCCACTCTTTCCATTATTTCCATTCATCCATTTAGAAAGATTTGCAACAGCAATGGTTTTCAAGCCAAACTGAGGCCATCCAACATAATACTAACAGATTTTCAAAATTCCAAGGTGTGTGTAAAGGGGGAGGCCATCCTTACAGTGCAACACAAGGAGTTTGTGGGTCCATTAGATGTGTTGGCTGTTGGGGTGAATGAACGAGTCTTATAGGACTCGATTGGTTTGAGGCCTTGGGAATCCAGGTTACTGGGCTACAACATTTGCAAACGCTGAGCCTAGCAGAAGTCTGTGAAGAGTTTGCAGATGTGTTTAGTCTACAGCTTGGGTCCTATAAGGGGCCTCCAGTTTCATTGAGGTTAGATCTAACCATCACACCCATCAGGGTTAAGGCTAGAAGAGTACCCTTCACACTTAAGGGCAAGATTGATGCTGAGGTGGATAAATTGACCCAGCAAGGCATTTTAGAACATGTGGATTCAAGTCCATGGGAAACCCTCATAGTAATGCCTCTCAAGGCTAATGGGGACATACGTATATGTGCAGACTACAAGTGCACACTAAACAAGGTGCTGCAACAGCACACGTACCCAGTATCAGTAGTTAGCCATATTTTGGCCTCCGTCAAAGGGGGGCGAGTTTTTGCAAAGCTAGATCTGGCACAGGCATATCAACAATTACCTGTTGATGAGGCAGCTGCTGAGGCACAGACCATTGTAACACATAGGGGTGCATTCAAGGTCAAGAGACTGCAATTTGGGGTAAATGTAGCCCCTGGCATTTTCCAAAGTGTCATGGAGAGCACACTTTGGGGTATCTCTGGAGTCTTCCCCTATTTTGATGATGTCCTTATTGCTGGAGAGTCATCTCAAAACTTAGCAGAGAGGTTAAGGGCTGTCCTGCTCCGTTTTTGAAGAGCAGGCCTTAAGTTGAAGAAAGATAAGTGTAAGATTGGAGTCACATCTACTGATTTCTTAGGATTCAGAATAGATGCCCAAGGTATTCACCCTGCTGAATCTAAGTTGAAGGCTATACAGCAGGCTCCAAGCCCCAAGTCTAAAAGTGAGCTGCAGGCTTTTCTTGGCCTCTTGAATTTTTACAATGCTTTTCTTCCTCACAAAGCTGCTGTAGCAGAACCACTACATAGGCTTTTAGACAAGCAGGCATCTTGGCAGTGGACAAAAGTCCACAAAAAGAGCTTCAATGAGGTCAAGGCCTTGCTAACGTCTAATGCTGTGCTTGCACATTTCAATGAACAATTACCTGTCTGCATTGCCTGTGATGCATCTTCTTATGGGGTGGGAGTTGTACTTAACCATTTGAGGGCTGATGGGACACAGGTTCCTGTGGCATATCACTCTAGGACTAGATTACGCTGGGCCCTTTTAGGGGCAATTCTTCTTGGTTATTGTTGAAAGTCATTCCAAGTGGCTAGAGGTTGTTCCTGTTTCCTCCACTACTACTGCCAGAACAATCCAGAGTTGAGAGGCATTTTTGCAGCACATGGCCTCCCAGATGATCTGGTTTCAGATAACGGTCCTCAATTCACTTCTTCTGAGTTCCAGGATTTCCTTCAGGTCAACTTGATCTGACGCGCAACTTCAGCTCCTTTCTACCCCTCCACCAACGGAATGGCTGAGCGTATGGTGTGCATCACCAAGGATGCCCTCAAGAAGCTGACTTAAGGTAACTGGCCTCACAGGTTAGCAGACTTTCTTCTTGCACATCGCACCACACCTTGTAATTCTACTGGGAAGAGCCCAGCTGAACTACGTTGGGGCCGCAGGCTCATAACTAAACTAGACAGACTGTACCCTGATCGGGTGCCGTCTCAGGCTTCGCAGCCTAGGGCACCAAGGAGCTTGCAAGTGGGTGCTCCGGTCTGGACTCAGAAGAAGTGGTCTGCAAGGTGTCTGGACCCTTGTCCTACGAGTGTCCTTGGGTGACGGCCGTGTTCTCCGGCGGCACATAGATCAGCTCCACACGAGACTGGACTCTTCCTCTGCCGCTCTGAGCTCTGATCTGGGGGGGGGGAGGAGGGTTATATTGTGCATTTAGGGGATCACTATCAGAAGTCACTGGCCACTGAGGAGGCCAGAGAAGGCCCATCTCAAGTTTCCAGAAGTGTTCCCAACAGGAATTCATTGGGATGGGGAACATTCCCCACATCATCACTTATTCCAGCCAGGGAGTCACACAGGGGGTACCCACACTACTCACACTCATCATACAGCACTCCAGACAGGGAAACTGACTGGGGGTATCCAAACAAGTCAAGAAATACAAGAGAACTGGCATCAACTCAAGGGAACTGGCCCAATTCCGCAACCGCTCCCAGAAGGAAGTCAATGGGAAGGGGAGTAGACAGAGAGGCAAATCCTGATTCTTGCACCTCTGGCACTGACTGGGGGGGCACTAGGCATTGGGGCACAGTAACTACCCTGGACAATCCATCTGCTGGGATGGGGATGAGGGTCTGTGTTCTCAAGGGAGGTCCATTGTGGACCTGGAGAATACCACAAGTCCAAGGGACGCTGGTTGGGACTTAGAGGGTCCTGCCAGCCAACAGATGGGCAGGTCAACCGGGTATGGGAATGAGCACAGTCCTGGCCTGCCAAGCCTGGTGGGTGAGCAAGTGGGCCAGGCAACAGAACCAGGGTCACCTGAGTACCAGAGGCAGCAAAGAGTGGGCACACCTAACCCAGTAGGGAAGCAGGGAAGCCAAGGGTGTTCCCTGGGTCCGAGGAAGTCGCAACAGGTTAAATACCCACCCAAACATCTTAGGGAGTTTGTGACGTTGCTGTCAAATCCCGGGGAAACAAGGTAGAAATGCCACACATGAATGGTGAAGTTATTTGGTTTTGTTTTGGAGGTCAGATACAATTATTCTCAAAACGATAGCATGGTATCACACAAAGATGTGGTTTTAGAGTAACATCTATGTTCCACAGTCCATGCATTTGATTAACGGAATCTTATACCATATCCCTTCATAGAGGTCGCACATGTGTGCAGAGAAAGCTGCATCTGGGGGGAAGGGGTGTTGTGTCCTGAGTCTGCAAAAGCAGGCTCGGGACATTGCTATGGTCCTGGGGTTGCTGCAAGCTGCCTGGGACCAGACTGAGAGGCACCAGCCTTGCACACATGCGTGAGGCATGAAAGCACGCCATTAACTGTAGCCCTTTGCCCAGGGATCTGGACATAAAAGCGGAGACCTGCGAGTCTCACTGTTGTTGTAGTGAGCAGAAGGAGAAATAAAGAACCATTACTTCTAACATGTGTGATCTTCATTCACCATTGAACGAAGGACTTAACAGTAAGATTCAACAGGACATCATTTTCTAGTTTGTGCAATGGCCCTTTTACTCTTGACATTAAAAAGCGTAGATTTGGAATTTGATCCTTTAATTCCCAACTACATGTAAAAGACTGCTCCTTTTAAAGTCTTGTTACATCTGTTATGCAAAGCAACAATATGTTTCTATATATATATACAAGCGCAAAAAATAAGCTTTTCAGGGCTAGTTCATATGATTTTTAAAAATGCATTAATTCCGGGTGCCAGTATGTCAGTGTCTAGGAGTTGCACCGGTATGGTCTTGTGAAAAGGAGTCTCTTGGCCTGAAGAGGATTAATTTAAAATGCTTACTGTCAAAGGGCACAGCAATAATTTTACACATCAGAATTACTTCTACTCCTTACTATAAAACTGGCAGGGACAGCATGGGCTAACAGTGGCTTCAGTGCTTACTTATTAGTGAAACATTAATGATACTCATTATATATTAAGTACCTCTAACAACTAGGTACTCTGCAGAACAATTTAAAAAAACAAAGCTCCACCAAAATCTTACAATCCTTTTAAAAAATTGATGCAACTTTAAGTAAAAGGGCAGGATAGAAGGGAGAACAAAGAAGGTGGAGATTTATAATAAAAGGAAGCATATGCTTGCTGAAACAAGCAAGCAAACAAACAAATGTGCTTTTTAAAAGATTTCTAAAAGATAAGAAGGAACTGAATAGATTGACTGAGAGACAGAGTGTTCCCAGCCACCAGGTCAGCCAAAGAAATGCATACAAAAGAAGCAACAAGGTAAAAAGTAGTTTAGCAAGTTAAAATAAAACAAGGAACACAGAGATCAAGAGAATAGCAATGTCAAACTAAAAGGAGAAAGTTATAAGGAATTGGTGGAAAAGAGATACTTTAATTTCAAATGGATTCCAAGCAGTTTTATTTCATTCATTCATTCATTCATTCATTCATTCATTCATTCAGCTGCCCATCTCAAGTCAGTGATTCTGGGCAGCAACATAAAAACTATTAAAACTATTACAAACACAATACAAAAAAAGAGAAATTATATATAAATAGCAGCCAAGAGATTATCTTGTTACTCCATTAAAAATATCTTCAAATATTTTCCTTGCTATATGCACATATGTACAGCGTGGAATTGAGTGTACAATGTGACCTAAGTAGTGTCACTCCTGTTTCAATACAGATTATCTTCTAGGTTTGAGGAGCTGCTTTTTGCAGGGAGCTCCCCACCAGGATCCCTCCAATTTGTATTCAGTTCACTTTAAGGAAGTTCACTCCCAAAACTTCAGCCAGTAGAAGGTTTGAAGAGATGCATCCAAGAAGGGATCCAATAAGAAAAAAAATATTATTGATTAATGGATAAGTTTAGTTAATTACTTCTAGTTGGAAAAGAAGAGCCATATAGATATACAGATGGTATCCCTCAGCTACCAAAATAAGCAAAAGCTAAACTGTTGAACTCAGTGGAATGGGTTTCCGGGTGTCCTGAAGAGAGACTTCTTCAGAACTAGCACTTGTTAATCACATAGACTGGACAGTCTTCTTAAAGGTGCAGAACTTAGTATCTTTCCTTTCCTAATCTAAATTTTGTTTCTTGTTCTCCTTATTTCCTTTCTAGAATAATCTGACCCTTTTCTTCTTTTTCATAGCCATTGTTATGCAAGCTAAACATCTTTTGTTTATCCTACTCTGTCCCCATTTGCATCTGAGTGACCATCTGTGCACGTACAGCTCCATAGCTTTTTAATCTGTTCCCTAAGTCTTCTGTGTTTTCTTTTTTTAGAACAATACCCCTCTCTTCCTGGAGATGCTGACTATAATTCCCTGACTGACTCAAAACAATCCAGAATAAATTTCTTATTGCTTCCCATAGTCACTATTTTATTGATATTAGCCTCCTTTAAGATCCCACTTCCTTTGCTTCTAACTTGTTCTAGGTACCCTCCTATGCAACCAACTTCTAGGCCTCTAGTCTACTTGCTTACTTCTCCATGATAAACTCCTACCTGTTTGCCAAAGACTATAATTTCTTTACTTATTTTTCAATCTCATTGCAATGAACATGTTGCAGTAATATATAATATATGCTGTGTATAGTAAAATAATAATTCCTACTAATTCTGATGTTTATTTGGTCAGGCCTTATGGATAAAAACTTCTGTTCTTATCTGTTTCACTAGAGTTTCCCTAAAGCAAAGGACTGAATTGGGCAAGAAACAGTCTGTCACTTTGAAAAGTGCAGTGTCTCCCTTTTCCCATTGTAACTAATCTTGCTCAGCCTTTATCCTTACTGAGAAAAATAATACTGTCTATTTCCTTGTGCCTGGCTTACCCTATGGCTGTCACTAGTGTAAGCATATGTATGTCGGGAGATGGGTTGCTTCTGTAGTGACAATCATATTGCATATCTTTTTTTAAACTAGCAACTTATTCCTAACAAATGTCCTATACGTTGATAGTGAACTGAATTATTTAGACACCAACTTCTTCACATTTTGGTATACCAAACAACATCATTCATGGCAATCCTCAGAGAAGTCTACAGGGAAAGCTCTAAGGAACTGCTTAGTGAAGATGACTTCCATGTTGCCCTCATTGTGACTGTCTACAAAAATAAGGGAAGCAAATCAGATTGTGGTAACTACAGAGGTATCTCTCTGCAATCCATTATAGGCAAGATCCACCCCCCCCTTCTCCTTAAAAGACTTGTCACTGTTTTGGAAAGGAACTTCCTAGAGATGCAGTGTGGCTTTCAGTCAGAACAGAATATAGCAGACATGATGTTTTCCATAAGGCAAGTCTGGGGGAAATGTATTGAATAGACAAACCTCTTTATTCTGCCTGACAAAAGCATTTGACGCTGTAAACTTGGAGGGTTTCTCAATCATCCTTAGTTGTTATGGATACCCAAGGAAATTTATGAAGTTGATTCAGTTACTCCTGATAGAATGACAGGACAGGTTCTTTAGAGCAGTAAGAAATCAGTTGCGTTTTCAATTTCCAATGGGATAAAACAGGGCTCCAATCCTGTTCAGTCTGTTCTTTGCTTACTTGTTACTATGTCCTGTCCAGGGTCTGAAAGAGGTAATATATATCAGATACCAATTGGACAGTGGTCTCCTTGACCGTCATCATTTGAACATACAGACAAAGTGCCTCCATACAATCATTTAAGAAACCCTCCTGTTGATGGCTATGCTGCTGTGCTGCTGGCACACAAACATATAGTCCACAGTTGATGAACAAATTCCCAGACATTCCTATGTACTTCGTCTTTACTATCAGTCTGAGCAAGACTGAAGTATTTTACCATCCTGTGCCAAATACTGTAGAACCAAAAATTATTGTTGTCGACATCCAGCTGACAAATACTGTATGAATAGCTTCAACTAGTTGGGCAGCATCATTTTAAGTTATGGGACTTTAGACAAAGAAATAGACTCCAGAATCAGTAATGTCATGGGTGGCTGCATACTAGAGTTTTCAGTCAACACAATATCTGTATCTCCACAAAACTAAAAGTCTAAAGAGCTGTGGTTATCACTTCTTTTCTATATGAATGTGAGTTTTGGACTCTGTACTAAAGGAACATCAAACAACTGGAGAAATTTCACATGGGAACTCTCTGTTCCATCCTTGGCATTTGTTGGCAAGAACTTGTCTCCAACTGGAGGTGTTGGATCCAATGGAGTCCACCAGCACTGAGTCCTTGATTATCAGAGGACAGATGAGATGGGTAGGACAAATGATTAGAATGGATGACCACCATATGCCTTGCCATTTACTCTTTAGTACAGAAATCCCCAATCTGTACAGCTTGGTGGCCCAGCGGGGGGAAGAGAGGGGAACCGGCTTGCCACTCATGCAAGTCAAGTTGTGTGCATGCAATGGCCTGCCTCTTGCACAAGTCGAGCTGTGTGTGTGTACACATGTGTGCCAGACAGCCACTTGCATGGCCCAGTTCTGAACAGGTCCTGACCTGGTAGTGGGCTGCAGCCCTGGGGTACTGGAGTCTGGGAAAAGACCTCAAAGCTGACCGCAGAAGTGCTATAAAGATGCTGCAAAAGGAACTGTATGCCACTGTGACATCCAGCCAAGAAAACTAGAAACTGTGGCTGTGACAGAATCCACTGGTGAAAGCAATGTGCTCACCAATGCTATGGCAGTCTTGCCATCCACATCTAATCATCATAGAATAACACCCTCAGTTAGTACAATAAAGGACTGCCAATGCCCTACTGTGCTGGACATTGCTGTTCCAGACTGGGTGTTCAGTTCATTTGTAGGTGTGTCCCCAATGAACTACACAACAGTATGGCTTCTTTGAACCCAAAAGACTACCATATCCAGTGCTTTTTTTCTAAAAAAAAAAAAAAAGGTGCTGGAACTCACACACATCATACAACCCACCTTGCCCACCCTACAAGGTTCCATCCAAAAAAGGTGCCGGAACTCTGTTCCGGGCGTTCTATGAGAAAAAAAGTCCTGACCATATCTATTGGTTGATTAATATTGGAGAGATTGGAAAACTGGGAAGATGTTGAAGACAGAGTGTGGCACTGATTAGCAGATGACATTACTGCTGGGAGGAACTTTGATCAGGAACAAACTACACCTTGATGTTTCATTCCAGGATCCATTTTTTATCCCTTTAGACTTTAAATGATAGAATTATACATATATGTGAAGAGTGGCTTTTTAAAAAAAAAGTTTGCCAAGACGAATAGGAAAATATAAGGATCGATTGGAAAGGCCTGTGCCCAAGACCCAGAAAAGTTGTGACTGACTGGCATGGCCAATAGTCTAATAAAATATAAGGCATCCACATCCTATGTGATAATGTGAACAAATAAACATAAATCAAGCAAGCTGTGGAATAAGAATAAACTTTTTTTCTGTCATAAGAGAGAAGTAGTACTGATAGCAAAACAAAGCAGCATGTATATCCAGTTTCATGTATATCCACTTACCTTTTCTTTCTTGCACATTTTAAAAAAATCTTTCAAAATATTTTTAAAGCAATACTGTAATTGAGAATACACAGATGGAGCTACAATAGGGGACTTTGATGGGAATAAGTATTATGACAGCCTCCATTCTCTTGTCAAAAAAAATGGTGAAGACTTCATTTACTTCAAGTCATGGGTGTAATAGATTAAACTGGAGAATCTATGTCAGTCAGGGAAGGGTGGATGCTGATGAAGTTATGAGCTTCCTGCTTCTTTTAAAATGAAATATTTAAACAAGTGGAACCTTACGTGGTTGATGTATTAATCTGACACTAGATGTAAATCAAACAATACCTAAATGTCCTTTAACAAAGTCAATTACCTTATATAAGCTTAACAGAGATGGAGCTTCTTTATTCTACACTTCTTCCATTTTTTTCCTGCCTGGAAAGATAAAGACCTTTCTACAAAGGTAGAATATTATTTATAGCACTTGGTGTTGTGCTATAAATTGCATGGAATCTTTAAAAAAGTAAATAAACAGCAAATGCAAAAGAAGTAAATTAAACAACAGATGCATTTCATCTTGATGTTGTTGTCCTTGCACAGATGAACTATGTATTACAAATATCAACACAGTTCCTGAAATCATCTGTGTTAGATTACATAGATAACATCTACAAAAATACTTCTAAACTAAATGTGTCTGGACTTCAAATTATCTATAAGTAAACACTGAGATTTGCATTAGATTTTGACTTTGAAACCCATTATTGTAAGTTCCTTGTTAACTTTAATGTGATGCTTTCTTTTATGCCTCAGAAAAGAAAGGTGTAAGAGGCAGAGTGTTCATTTATAGATTTTTTTTAAGATAAGACCCATTTAAATCTCTTTGAAGGTCAGTCCCAATGCATATGATTCTAGAAGTAAAAATAACTCTGAGAGAAGATGTCTTCGCAAAGATCTATTTTAAAATGCAAAAAATAAGCATTGATAGAATGAACTTACTTAGCATTAGATATGATATTTGTGTTCTAAAATATTTTAATTCCTTAATGTTTCTAGTAAAGAAACTCTAAATGGGGGTATTTTAAATAATTATGGGGCTTTAAATGTTAAATAAACATTTAAGTTTATTTATATATGATATATCTTAAACAGTAAGATATAAATTCTCAGGTTTGTCTGCTTACAGACTAGGTTTCTGTTACCCTCAAGGTGGGAGAAGTAGAGACAGAGTTGTTCAGGATTGATGTAGAACAGATCTCCTGATCTTTTAATCCAGATTGCAAATAATATCTACATTTTTATTCACCAATACTTATAAAACAATAACATATTAAACTTCTCAGAGTCACTGAGAGTTGGGTGGCATAAACATTTAATAAATTATTATTATTTTATAAGTGTTGGTGAATAACACCAACCACAAATAACTTACAGGAAATGAATCTAGGTGATCTACACACAAGTGGTTAGATTTTGCAATGGTATAAATGCTAACAATAATAACACATCTAAAACCATGCCTGAAAAAGTTTTGTTATTGAATGCTCTATGTAAATAAGCAATAGTTATCTAGAACAGGGGTCCCCATCCTCAGTCCATAGACCAGTACCGGGCCGCGGCATGCCAGCAACCAGTCTGCACAAACAAGCAAAGCCCCATCCGTGGGATGCAGGCAGCACACAAAACCACACATCCTTCGGTCCGTGGAAAAACCTCTCTCCATGGAACTGGTCCCTGGTACCCAAAAGGTTGGGGACCTCTATCTAGAAAAACAGAGGTTACAGTATATCAGGGACAATAGTATCTGTTGTATGCATCTGTGATATTTATTTCTCAAAGAATGAAACCTGGGTAATTTGCCAGGTTTTTTAAAAACCTACTGCACAATTTACATCATCTGTTTTTTAAATTCTGGACTTGGAAGATAAGCAATGTGAAATCAGGTTAGTACAATTTCCAGAGCAATAGACTCTGCAATTTCCAGAGCTACAGACTAGACCAAGAAGTTGAAAAAATAATTGTGAAGAAGATTATGGATTATTGCCAATAAAACTGCAAGGATATATCACCAGAAATCAAGCTCCATTTTTGCTTTTCAAATTAAAATCACACAAGCCTTTATATGAATATGAGATTTCAAAATAAACAGGATATTTTGGATGATTTAAAAAATGGAGAAAAGAAACCTGATCAGACTATTGCTTTACTAATGCAAACATTGCCAAAGTTGCTAATGATTCTTTATAGCTCTCTATCTGACTTCTCATAGTTTGTTGTATAATTAGGTAACTTTGCTGTTAAGGAATCTACTTTTCCTCCTATGATCATATCTAGGTGATGTTCAGTGTCCCCAAAATTACCACCTTGAGACCTACACCATACTTAGTAGCTGACATATTTAGTTCTGGATGTCCATTTCACAAATCATATTTTCTGACTAGAAAACTGCTTTTTCAAGATAAACTTCTACAATTTAATCCATATGGTTAAAATTTTATTATCATAGCTTTTCTGTTATGGGAGCTGCTTGAAAAGTTCAAAACAACTGTATATATTATATGCAAATAAAGTGAATAAAAATAAATGCATTCATATTTATAAAAGAGAAGTGTAATTTATGACAAATCTTGGGATTTATAGGTAATAGCCTTGGAAAACTGAATATGAGAATCTGAAGAATTTATAGTGACCCTTGAGCCCTGCCTGGGGAATCATAAGTTTGTAAGCTTCGGGTGTCTTCATGGGAATAATTCTGGATTATTTACAGTCTAGGTCTGGATAATGCTATCAGAACATTTGTTCACATTTTATAATATTTCTCCCAATTAAAAACAAAAACATTTTGGAATGATCACAGTCTCAGTTTTGGCTCTAAATGATAAGATGATCTTGAATTCACTTCTCCAGTCTTCCTTCCTGCTGACCTGACAGTAGCAATCTATTTCCTTTCTGACTGTGAATCACTAGGGAACTATCAATCATGATCTTCTCTTCTATTGATTCCAGCCAGTATCTATCGACAGCTCTAAAAAGATTATGTTTTAATTGGGGATCAGATAAATGGCATTTTGAGGTTTAATTTAACTTTTGCACCTTCTGGTAAGGGCATGCCAGTGGTTCTGACCGTCCAAGAGCACAAGAGTGACCTTCCAAACAGGATAAATCCAACCTAAAATGACTGAAAATCTTTTTCTATCGCATGGCTGAAAAGGTTGACATTGAATTCATTAATGTTATCTTTGCTTCAGACGTAATATCTCTACTACACAGGGTCTTATTTTAAGAAATGTGAAGGACAAGGAATAAAGCACATTAAAGTTGGCAGGGGACAGATCGGGGGGGGGGGGAGAAGGTAAAATGGCTTCTAATGATTTTGGGACATCTCTAGATGGAGAGATGAGTAGCTGGCTACTTCCGGTCTATGTCACTTGCTTTGCTTCTCCATTCATCTAAAATTCCCATCCCTTTTTAAAATTAAAAAAAACACACACAAACATTCATGTTCTCACAAATGCATATTTATTTAAATAAACAGTCTATGCCAGAATAGGCACTGAAATACCCCTCCCCTTTTCAGTAATTAATATTAAGACAATACAGATCTTCAAAACAGTGCTTCATTTTAACAGAGATTTGCCTCATGAAAGAATATTTGGAAATCTAAGACGTTCTCTCTCTTGATCAGGTAAGCAGATGCTAACTTTGCTTAGCAGCAACTGCAGTACTATTTCTTATGTTGCAGAGGTAGATTGACCAATCAAGGTAGATGGACCTTGCCTCTTTCCTGAGGCAGAATTAGGTACCTCTGAGTCTAAGAGGTACTTTGCTCATCAAGGCATAGGAGAAAGAAGTGCCTCCTTAAAGTAATTTGTCCTAATTGTGCACATCCCTAATATGCATTTTGATATAATTAAATGGCCAAGATTTCCATTTTAAGATCATTAAGGCAAATTGTTGCCAATGTTTTTTTCATATATTGATTGTAGTAAGTTTATGTAAGTAGTGTCTATGTAGCTCAAGAGAAAGAATGTACAGGCTTTCATTGAAACTAAAAAAAAAAAAAATGGTTTTGTCATCTTGTACAAGCAGCCCCTGGATTGATGACTGAAGTTAGATTCCATGACAATAAACTGAGATCTGCCCAAATAATTGATATCATCATAGTCAAATATTATCTTGAGCTTTGGGGGAGGGGAGAGATAGAGAGGGAGGGAGAGAGAGAGAGAGAGAGAGAATATGTGTGGGCAAGTGTTTAGAGTGAGAAAGAGTAGATAGATGCCTTTGAATGTTGGATCTGGACAAAATTACTAAGAATATTGTGGAGTGCAAGAAGAACTAATCCATCAGTTAGGGCCAAATGCAGGATGGCTGTTCTCTGAAAAGAAAATCAGCAAACTGAACCTCGCGTACTCTGTGGATGATGGACTAGAAAAAATAATTACACTTGGAAAAATGTGTGGGAAGTAGAAGAAAGAAAAGATAATGGCAGATTATCTTGGATGAAAGAAATCCTTGCAATCTCCTGGAAAAAGCTATGAGTTTTTATTACAAACAAGTTGAGATGTTGAGCATTTCCCACCAGTCACAAGGAATGAAACTCTTGATAGGATCTAAATAATTAGTGCAATTATGTTTGGGCATTAAACTCAACAATGAGCATTAATTCCAAGTCCAGACAAGGTCACCCAGGGTTAACATTGGACTATATTTCTCCAGGAAGTCTATGGAGATTCTCAGTCATCCAGGTATGGTTGTCCCAAAGATGCTTTTTCAGGAGGCAACTGTACTTTCTTTTTTTCTTTGAAGACATTTCACTTCTTATCTAAGAAGCTTCTTCAGATCTGACTGGACGGTGGTTAGTGGAAGGATTTATATTACTTGCAGACAGCTGGTCATTTGCATTCTTTTACGACTCTCTAAAAGAATGCAAATGACCAGCTGTCTGCAAGCAATATAAATCTTCCATTCCCCACCATCTAGTCAGAGCTGAAGAAGCTTCTTGGATAAGAAGCAAAATATCTTCAAAGAAAAAGAAGAAAGTGCAGTTGCCTCCTGAAAAAGCACCTTTGGGATTTCTCCAGGAAATTTCTTGGGGTGAACCTTAACCACTAGCACTGGCAGTAGTGCAGTAGCCAGTTTACATCCTGCAAAGGCCCCCAGTTTAGAGTCAATCCTTGAAGAATAGGAGGAAGGAATGCCAGCTGTCTAGATAAATAAATATGAACCTTCGGCAGAGTGGTTCTTCTTTCTTTTCCTGAGATTAGGAAAAGAAGAAACATGATGAAAAAAAGAACAATCTCAGGAATTTTCTCAGAAAAAAAAAATCTGGGACATTTTGTCTCTGTTCTAGTATTCTGTGGTTAAACATTTGGGCTTTGTTTCCCTCCTGGATTAAGGCCTCTGGAAGATTGAAATGAACACTCCCACTATCTAAAATCTATTGTCAGTCACTTCACACCTGTACCAAAAGCAGACAAAGAACATTACCTGGCTGCTTGCCAGCATTCTTTTTGACTGCTGCCACCACATTAATTAATGAGTCTTTGGTGGACTTGTCAATCAGATTTCCACTTGTAACCCGCCTCTTCTTTTAACAGAAACCTGACAATCAGGCATATATTTAAAGTACTTTACATAATGGGAGATATTGCCTGTCACCATCTAAATGGGGTATTTCACGTTTGCTTGATGAATGAATATGCATTTTTTCTTTCACTCATTACCTTGATAGGTCACTGTATGATAGGGATAAAATAAATCCTTTTAAAAATATTTATTGGCTTGAAAGGAAAGAAGGACTAAAGAAGGAAAGAAATATCTCCCATTGCCTTTAGGAGAAAAAAACCCTATACATTGCTAAAGGAACTCTAATTCTTTTTTTTTAATATATATATTTTTATTTTTCCTTTTTCACTTTACAAAAACAAAATACAAAATACATTTTTTTCCTTAACAGTACTGTGTCCTGTATCTCTTACATTTATTTACAATTATTTACATCACTTCTCATACTTTTTTATTCCTCAGTTCTAACCAATTGTAACACTTGTCCCATATCTCATAAAATTCTGTAGCTTCTTTGTCTTTGATTTCCAGAGTAAGTTTGTACATCTCAGCGCATTCTAGTATCTTGTAAATAATCATATCATTTGTTGGTATTTTTTTCCCCTTTCCAGCATTGCACATATGCAATGTGTGCTGTTGTTATTATATGTACAATGATGTGTTGAAGTTGTTTTTTCATCTTTGGGTTAATTATACCTAATAAGAATAATTTGGGTTTAAGTTCGATTCGTTCTTTTGTTATTTCCTGTATCCATCTCCTTATCTGCTCCTAATAAATCTTTGCTTTGGGGCATTACCATCACATGTGATAGAATGTTCCCTCTTTGTTTTTGCATTTCCAACAGTCCGGATTCATATTTTTATATATCTTGGCCAATCTTGCCGGTGTTAAATAGAACATTTTATATTGGTTTTCTTTGTATGCAGTTGACAGTGTTAGTTTGCAATTTATGTTCCATACTCTTTCCCATTCTTCTAATTCTATATTTCTACCTATATTTCTTGCCCATGCTATCATTGGACCTTTTACTATTTCTTCTTCTAATTCTACTTCTAATAAATGTTTGTAGATTTTTGTTAAAAAATTTCCTTCCTTACCTGTAAATATTTTGTCCAATTGCTGTGGTATCCAACTTATTCCATATTCTTCCATATCTTTGCTATATTTTGATTGTATCTGTAAGTATGGCCATCAATCAATAATTATTCCCTGTTCTTTTAATTCCTCCCTTGATCTGAGCTTTCCTTGATTATCTAATAGTTCTTTGTATCTTGTCATCAATTTTTTCTCCAGTGTATTTGGGTGGATCATTGCCTCCATCGGTGAGGTCCAATTTGGTATTTTCGTATAGTATTTCTTTTTAACCTTTTCACATGTCCAAATCAGCGCATCTCTTATCTGGTGCCGGTAAAAATATGTGTGTGACTTCTTATATTTTCCCCATAAAAAGGCATGCCAACCAGCCTGTAAATCATGTCCTTCAATTGTTAAAACCCTTTTATTTTCTAAATTTATCCAATCCCTAATCTAAAGTAATCCTGTTTACTGAATTACTTACTGCTTGGTAGTAAGTTTCCCATTTTGGGAGCCCAAGGCTCTACTTCTACTATCCTGTAATGCTTTAACATTTATTCGTGCTTTTTTACCCAACTATATAAATTTATTAATCATTTTATTTAATTCCTAAAAAAAATTCTCTAATTTTATTGGAACTGTCTGAAATAGATATAATAATTTTGGTAAAATATTCATTTTGATCACAGAAATCCTTCCTAACAGTGATAATTGTAATTTCCCCCAAGTCTCTAAATCTTTTTTTATTTGTAATATCAATTTTTTATAATTGTCTTCTTTTATTGAAGAACATCTTATAGTAAGCCAAATTCCTAAATATTTAATCTTTTTTACAATTTGCAATCCCAAATTTTCTTCTAATTGCTAATTGCATCATTTTTGACCTTGAGAGAACAGTTTTTTAATGTTGTATCATCTGTCCTTTGGAACTCCTTCCCCCAGTAGTTTTGGCATGTACAGTATATCTCCTTTTTGGAGGATGTTTGAAATATTCACTGCCATCACCAGTTAGCAAAGAAGTCACCAAGGTTCGGCAAAGAAGCTCTGATTTGTTACTTTCCTTGTGGATTGGTCTGCTTTTCAGCTCTGTTTAGATTATCCTGCTACAGTAAGTAAAAATTAATAAAGATAAGTGTAGCTGGAAACAGGTATAGCAGTGGTGAATGACCTACAGTTTTCCTAGACTCAAAATTTGGCAGAAATTACAAAATCAGAATAATCTGATTCTGCACAGGAAAAATGCATGACATACAGTATACTTATAAAAATAATGGTGGAGGGTGCCAAGGAAAAGAGGAGGGTTATTTCTTGCCCTCTTTTCATGTTTTTCTTCAAAATTTTCTATTTTGTCAACACAAAATTCTCTTTTCCATCTTTTTTTTTTCTTGCAGGTACTCATTGCTGAAGGGAGCTCTTCAGCCTCAGCATTGAAATTGGTTCTTGCAACCTAGAATTAAGGAGAAATTTCCTAACAGTGAGAACAATTAACCAGTGGAACAGATTGTCTTCAAAATTTGTGGGTGCTGCATCACTGGAGGCTTTTAAAAAGAGAATGGACAGCCACTTGTCCAGAATGATATAGGGTCCCCTGTTTGTGCAGGGGGTTGAACTAGAAGACCTCCAAGGTCCCTTCTGACTCTATTATTCTGAAATACTGGTGCCGTTATTGTATTCTTAAATTTTGGAATATTCTTCAAAATAAAGAACTACATTGCTTGTGAGATTTAGAATAGGCATCATGTTCAGATGGGGCAGCAGGATGATGCTTCACAACAGGAGTTAAAATGATAACTTCATTTGGTTTTCCTACTATATACATCCTAGAAAGTAGACACATACCTCTCAAGTGACTACTTCTTCAGTCTATAAGTAATGTGGCTGATAAGCCCCCAAATACTTCATTCCCTTTTTCCAATCTACAAGCCTTGCAAATTTTATCTATTCCTCCAGTTGATCTATTTTAATTGATATTGTTACATCATTGTAACCATTATAGGTGTGCCAGTCTACCTTTTTAAAAATAATCCACAGCCAAAACTATTCAGCAAACATCCTAGGTGTGTTGAAAAGCTTTTTAATTTTTTTTTTTTTTTGCCATATCTCTCAGCGAAGGTCAAAATATTTTATGGGAGCTAAGTGGGACCAAATTGAGCTGGAATTTCAGCTTATCTATGCAGTAGAATTCTCTTCCCCAACTGGGCAACTTTACAAAATTTGTTCAGTCTACCATTAATGCTTGCTGGTAATGTTCCTCTTAAGTGTGAAGCTACTGCACATGCTAATAAGATGCCAGCAGGTAAACAGTAGTAGCATTAATGATACTAATATGATGGCAACCACAGGAAAAGATACAATTGAGCAGTTCTGTATACACCCAAATGATATAAGTATTTTTTCTCTAATCTGGCACCTTCTAGATAATGGGCCTGTAATATCTATTTTTTGTGGGTTAGAAGTAACAATTATTGAGACTTAATGTATCTAGAAGGTGAGTACAGAAAGCTAGCAAAGATTATTCATAACAGGTTGAGGTTTAAGGTACAGAAAATTTCAGCACTAGTGATTTTTGGCATCATCAAACCTATAATAGTGGTTTATCAACTTAGCAATGGCTGGACAGTGGTATGAATTGCTACAGTGAAAATGAATCGAGACTATCTCAAATGGTTTCCCCTTGATGAGAGAAGACAAGATGTCTAACCCCCCTCCCACTTTTATTTCCTTTGCCTTTTTCATATTTTGCTTACTACACTTCTACACTGACCATATGGGTTGAAGATAACTTGGCTTTCTTCCAATTAATATTATTCAGTGGCATCCCATATCTCCATGGTAGGCCATCACAGTCGTTGCTGTGATGGTGAAGTAAAATATGTATTAACTGAGGATGAGTTTCACACATTGCTATTCACATGAAGAAACAAACTGGACACCAATTGAATTTGATTTCAACACAATGAGGGCAACAGGCTGACTTAGGGAGTTCAGGACAGGCTGTATAGCATATATACAAGTCTTTCCTCCATCAGTAGGAAATGGCCATGGAGCTTCTGTTGTCTGCCCACCTGCCATGTTGGGTAGTTGTGTCACTGCTCCATATGGTTATGAAAGACCTAAGAACTTGAGCATCATAAATGTTGGCAATCTTAAAAATGTAATTAAGCTAAAACAGTCAAAGATGCATGAAAGGACAGGAAGGTGAAATGGGAAGAATTATACAACATGGTATGTAGTAGGTAGCACTACCTACCTTTAGCTAATCTTGAATGTTAAGCAGGAAAACTACCAAAATATCCCATAAAATGACAAATCATGGCTTCTATTGGCAAGAAAACAACATGGATGTGCCCATGTAATCACCAAAAATTAAGCATGAATTGATAGGATCTTTATTTTATGGAAAATTATTGAAGAATTACTATATAACTGTACTTATACACCAGGTGCCCTGATGGCACAATGGTTAGAATGCAGTATTGCAAGCTGACTCTACCCACTGCCAGAAGCTTGATGCTGATTGGCTCAGCTTGACTCAGGCTTCTATCCTTCTGAGATGGGTAAAAGATGGGACCCAAACTGTTGGGGGCAATATGCTGACAATTGTAAACCACTCAGAGAGTGCTGTAAAGTATTATGGAGCGGTTTATAAGACTAAGTGCCATTGTTATTGCTATTGCTATTATGCTTCACCTTTCAGCTCAATGTGGTGATGTACATGCAGGTCTTTCTATTATTATTCTCTGTTCACAACAATGTGAACTCACAGCTACCAGTTCTTTAGCTGGCATCAAGTTCTTCCCAAGAACCTAGGATATCATAATGTTTTGTTGTAGCATACATGTAGATCCAATTATTATCATGGTTTGTTGCACAATTGACAGGATGTTTTGACTGTTCTGATATTTTTATCCACCTATCTTCCAAGTTATTCCAAGGAGATGGAATAGGCAAATGTTGTTTTCTGGTGTTGTTAAAGGTATTGTTGCAGGATGTAACTTGTTCCCAGCAATACTGCCATTTGCAATTGACTGATGGTGATTTTGTCAATGCCAATAGTGTTCAGATGACGCTCCAGTTGTTTTGGGGTTACACCTAAAGTACATATACTACTGGTACTATTTTGGCTTTCTTTTGTCAAGTTGTTTTACTTATATTTGAAGGTATTTTTATTTTGTAATTTTCTCCAGTTCTTTCTCTTCTATTATGTTGTCTCCAGGTACTACAACATCCTCTATGCACACTTTTTTTGTTTTCTGATTGACAATTGTTAAATATGGAGTTTTATGTTGCAGGAACTTGTTTGCCTGAATTTTAAAGTTCCAGAGCATTTTAGCTTCTTCATTTTCTATTTGTCTATTTTCTGGTCTCATCAGTTTCTTGCTTGCAGGCAAATTGTATTTCTTGAAGATATTCCAATGCACCATTGTTCCTACTACTACTATTAATATTTTTGCATCAACCACTCTACGAAGTTGATTTTGCTGAAGTGAGATAGTTGAGTTTAAACAGAACTGATTTGTTCCTTCCAGGTTAAAATACAAAAATTCATTATCTATCAGATTTTGCAGTTCTTTAAATGTTCCAAATTTTGTTTTGGAAGTTCAACAGTGCAATTTGTACCTGACAACTAAGAAATCAATCTTACTGAAATCAATGAACTTAATCCTGGGTAAATAGTAATAGAATTGCTGTCTAAATGTATCAAATTACATAAAAACGTGTTGCTTTAGGAAAATGCATTTATAAATTGATATTTTCATATAAATACATTAAAGAATATACAATTTGAATGAAAATATATTTTATAATACATAATATGCTCTTTAAATGCAAATGTTTATACAGCCTTAAAAATATAGCGTATTCAATCATGAACAAGATGGAGCAGATTTAACATAGATTTAAAATAGACTGATTCACCCACCCCTGGCAGGATCTTGTTTGAAAAAGTGATATTTCAGATCTATTTTAAAAACAGGGAGAGAATGTTCTATAAATAAAGAGTGGCTGAGGAGGTGAGAGACACTGGGTGCCATGAGTTAGAAAACAGATGTGTAATTAACTTGTGCTTCTGTATATTGCTGAATGTCTTGTCCAAAAGGAAAGTTCTATGTCTCCCATATGGAAAAGCAAAAGTAAAACATGCTTGGAATGTGGACTATTTGTTTAATTAAGGTGTGTGAATTCTCTCCATAGACCAAAGAAATAGAAAAAAATAAAATGTGTATGATCCAAATACTCTACTTCCTGCCTCAGATTGTCACATAAAATAATCCTTAGACATATCCTTGGAGTTAGAACAGAAATCTACAGTTTAGCTATTTTATCAGCTTTAAAAAAATGCACCAATTTAGATGTATGTTCTAAAACAAGTATGTAATAGCAACTACATGCATAGTGTAAATAGTATACTATTTTATAAATATCAGCTACAAGCATAGTGTAAATAGTATACTATTTTATAAAGCTTCCTTATCTCATTTTTCCAAATAATTTAAGTATAATTTCATAAGTGAAAAAATATATAATTTTGAAGCAAAACAAGGTAATTTTGAATAATTGACTCTGTCTTGAATCTATTAAAATGGAACAAGAACACTCAGAAAACTATATCTCAAGTTAAACCTTAAGAGTATTAAACATTAAAGACAATAGACTGATTCAAAGTCCATCTTCAAGTGTATTATCATGCTAAGGCAAGGCTTGCTTTGTGTGTGTATGTGCTTTCATATCCATATTGACTCCTGGCCACCACATAAACAAGTCCCTGCGGTTTTCCTGACATGATTTTTCAGAAGTGATTAACCATTGTCTTCTTCCTAGGTCTGAGAGGGAGTGACTGGCTCAGTGTCATCAGCTGGACTACAACTTACAGTCTCCTGGTTTCTAGCTCAATTGGTTTAGCAACTATATTATTCTATTGCAGGGGTGTCAAATTGCCAGCCCACGGATCAGTTTCATCATACTGAAGCCGTGCCCACCCCATTGCTGGCAATACAAAAAGAGTTGTGATACATCGTGACATGTCACATGACGTGATGAGTTTGAGACCCGTGTTCTATTGTAAATATGAAGACTTATTCTCTGTTCATATTTCTTTGACCATTTTTTTAACATAAAGATTTGATAAATGTTGTCTAAACACTGTGAGGTAGTGGAACAAGGGCATATCTGCACTTAGCTTGTTTCCAGTACAGATCATCCACCTCTTCTGGACTGCAAGAATGGAGGGAGGTCATTCTCCTGCTCCTAGCCCATTGCAAAAGCAGTTCCCATCCATTGCTTGTAAGGATGGCAGTGGGGGTGTATGGAGTGGCTTGAGGAACTCTGATGTGATCATGTTATGTTGTGTTATGGCCGGTGCTTAGGTTGAAGGATTTGAAAGTGGGGTGGTTTGTATAGGTGAGTAGACAGCATAGCTAGCTTGAGAGACTGAGAGAGGAAAAGCAAGATTGAGAATCTTGAGACATCTGTGAGAGAGATTGATTAAAGATGCTTTAATTGGTTCACAGATTCAGTTCCTTGAAGTAAGATTGGTAAAATGTTAAATCAATCAATCAAACAGTATAAATGAAAGAAATTAAAGGAGAAATGAGGGGATTATACAGTATAATGTTAACGATGGCTGGGGCAGAGCATCTTCAAAGACAGGGAAGGCATTCCCTAAAAGAAAACAGAAGGCACAGGAAAACCAATCCACACAATGTCCATTTCATCACACTCCACTTCCCTGCATTGATAGGAAAGTCAAGAAACAATGGAAGAACTAATCAAGTCCTGCATTGGCCTTTGTCTGGACTTAGTACTCACCCAATCCTGTATCCAAACCACAACAATTCAGATTGCAATTTCTGAAAGCAGCTTTTAAATAGCCAGGATCAGGACTGGAGATAAGGTTATTTATTTATTTATGAGACTTAGGTTGCTAGCCTATATTTATTTATTTGCCAACCAGCCAGCCACTTTACTTAAGGCAACTCTGAGTGGTGCACAAAAGTAAGTACTCAAAGACTTCCAAAGAAATGGCACTGAAGACCAGCTTTATAGAATAAGAATATGACAATGACTGAACAGATACATAGTATGAGAACAAAGTTGGTAAGGGCAGCAGGTATTCAGTTGATAGGTATTTGTCGTCCTTCTTCCTGGATTCTAGTGGTAGGGAGCTGAAACTCCCATATAGTGCTCCCTTCCCTAAGATCTGAGTATAAATTTACTAGAAATATCAGTGACAACTGAATAAATAAATGCAAGGATCTTCTTTAAATTTGTTGCTGCATCAGTACATTGAATTGGAGACCTGAGAGTTGATAGATAATCTTTTCTATTAAAACAAGATTGTTTCTTGGCTGAGTAACATATTTTTATGCTTTTACTATTTCACCCCCTCCCCAGTATCCATAGCAGACAGCTGAGAATGCTTTATTTTCAAGCAATATGTATTGGATTGGGAAATGCAGGGCATGAGTGAGGCTTAACTAGGCTTAACAGGGTTGTTGGCCCATCATCAGATACCCTATTTTAAAACTTGTAAATAACACAATTGGGCTCTGCACCAAGCCTTTGTGATTTCAGGCTTCTGTACCATTCAGTAGGAATCTGTTAATGACTACAAAGATCCACAGCTGTTAGGCTCAGTGATGGACTAGAGTCACTAGACAATGCGCTTGTTTCAGCATGGGAGGTGTTGGGCTATCATGGCAAGCATGATAAAAGTTTCTTTTTGAAGAAGGTGAAGAGTTTAAGTAGGGTCCAGGAGTGTATTCATTTAGTGTATCTTTTCCCAGCCACTTATGCAGACTTTGTATTGGAAAAACAGAATGAGAGTGAGGTCTATTTTAAATATATGTATAAACATGTACAGAAAGAAGTCTACAAAAGAGTATTGAGATGGAGTTTGCAATTCCAGGAGTTGTAAAATATTCTTGTAAATGCAAAAATAAACCCTTATGTACAACCTGCCCACTGTGGTCATAAGTTCTGACAGTTGTCAAGTGGGTCCTCACATGATTGACCAGATTTTTAAAACTTTTTTTTATGGTTGTTGTTAACAAATCACCATGGTTGTTAAGTGAATCCACATATGTTAAGAGAATGCTGTGGTTGCTAACTGAACCCATTGTTTGCTATGGAACATTTTTGCCAAAAATTGGGAGTATATACCAGGTTACTGTGCTAACATTGTAAATAGTGGTTACGTGACCACGGATGCTGCAAATGTCTGTAAATGTGGGCTTGTGGCCAAAGGCCCAAAATGTAGTCACGTGATCATGGGGGATAGAGCCCAGCCATCAGAACTTTGAAATCAAGTCATAAGTACCTTTTGGATGGTCTGTCGTAAATCTGAACAATTGCTAAGAAACCAATGGTAAATTGAAAACTACCTGTCATGTTTTATGGAAGGGAGAGAAATGAGTGTTCATTAGCACTAAAGTCCCTTAAACAACAAATAGAATGGTTGAGCCCCCAGAGATACTCATATACTGTACTACATGAGAAGACTCACTTTACTGATTGTCATGTGCAGAGATTTTGCATTTCAGTGAAGATGACACTGGGCAACTTCATGACTGGCTGATGCCATTTTCATCTTTTTCTTCCCCAACTTCAGTTTTTTTCCTGGAGACTGTTGAGTCCTTGGCGCAAAGCAGACACGAGAAGCAGTTGGAGTTCTCAGTTTTCTTTATTCTGCGTTCAGCTTACAAGTAGATGGCTTTCCTTAAGCTTCCTAAACGCTCGCAGCCTCTTATATAGGCAACTCCCAGGTAAATGTGTTACTTTTCCCGCGCCAGCACCCACGCATGTGCACGGCGCTGGCGACAGCCTGTCTGGTCCCGGGCAGCCTTGCACCTGCCCGGGACTGCCTGCAAACGCCCGAGCCGTTTGCAAGGCTCGGGACATAACACTCCTTTCCCCCGGGCTGAAACTACTACCAACATATAATCATTTGTTCTATACAGCGTTCCGCTCCCCAGTGCTTCCACTGTTTGCTGGCTTTTGCCTTGCCAGCAATGTTATATAATCCTCTAGGTACTTAGGAGATTTCTTTGCTCTCTGTGACCTTCTCAGCTCTGGTTTACTAGCAGGAGTTCCCTGACTGGAGGGAGATGTGAGCCTGTTCTCCTTATTTTGTCTTGGTGCCTTCCAAGGGCTGTGCCCTGATGCCTGGCCTGCTTGCTCGCCCACCGGGCTCGTCAGGCCAGGGCTTCTGTCACTTTGTGACCTGGTTGACCTGCCTAGCTGTAGACCCTCGGGCCCCTTGAAGTGATAGCCACTGCTGGGCGTCTCTGTTGAACCTCCTAGGTCCGTCCAAGACCTGTCAGGAGGCTGTCCATTCCCTGAACCCCGTTCTGTGTCCGGGCTTGTGTGGGTTTCTGTACCTTCCCAAAACTCAGTTATTCCCTGATTTGGGCTAGAGGTGTTGTAGTCGGGACTTGGTTCCTCGACCACCTCCCTGTATGTTTGACCCCCTGTAGGATTTGGGGTAAGGTCAGGCCAACCTTGGGGATTGTGTGCCAGCTCTCTTGCGGGGAATGATTTGTTGGGATGCCCCCGGGTATCCTCCGCGACTGAAGTGCTGTGTGACATGTGTGGAAAGTGAGCATGCCCCCGGGGTGACTCCCTGGCTGGAGTAGGCATGGATGCCTGGTAGTTGGGTAGGCTCATAGAATTCTTGTTCGGAGCTCTCGCGGAACCCTGGAATGGGCCGTTTGTGACTCCATCAGTGGAGATGGGCAGCAGCTCGTGCCCTTCCCTTTGCTCCAAAGGGTCCCCCTCCCCCCCTGGAAAAGACCCAGAGTCCCAGCTGGAAGATGCCGCCTAGGGCGGAGTTGGTCGATGTGCCTGCGCAGGACACGACCGTTGTCCAGAGCTACCTCATAGGATAGAGGACCCATGACCCTGGAGACAGAAGCGGGGACCCATGTATGACCAGGCCCGTAATTGCGAGTCCAGACCGGGGCACCCTCAAGTAGTTGTCTAGGTGCCCTAGGATGTGAGGTAGATGAAGGCAATCTGTCCGGATGCAACCGGTCAAGTTTAGTAGTAAGTTGACGCCCCCAACGAAGTTCAGCTGGACTTCTCCCTGTAGAAGTGGACGGTGTGGTGCGATAAGAAAGGAGAAAGTCAGCCAACCTGTGATGCCAGTCCCCGTAGGTGAGTCTTTTCAAGGCGTCCTTTGTGATGCGCACCATGCGTTCAGCCATACCGTTGGTGGACGGGTGGAAAGGCGCAGACGTGGCATGACGAATCATGTTAGCCTGTAAAAAAGCTTGGAATTCGGAGGAAGTGAATTGAGGGCCGTTGTCGGACACAATGACATCTGGCAGCCCGTGTGCAGCAAAAATCCCCCTCAGTACCTGAATAGTCTTTGCAGTGGTGGTGGATGAGACGGGTACAACCTCAAGCCATTTCGAGTGGCTGTCAACAAGGACCAAGAAGAACTGGCCCTGAAAGGGCCCAGCGTAGTCAATGTGCACCCTAGACCATGGGGACTATGTTTCCTCCCATCTGTACACGGGAGCTTGGGGCATCTCTGGGCGAGATCGTTGGCACAGGTGGCATGCATGCACCTTAGCCTCAATATTTTTATCTAAACCAGGCCACCATAAGTGGCTGCGTGCAAGAGCCTTCATACGAACAATGCCAGGATGACCCTCGTGGAGGGATTCCAAGACCCTAGTCCTCATTGAGGTGGGAATGACAACTCTGTTTCCCCAAAGCAAACAACCCTGAGAAAGGGACAGCTCGTTCCTTTTGGACCAGAAACTCTGAAACTCAGGACTAGGGCAGTCCTCAGGCCAACCAGACAAAACCCAGGAACGGACACGTGAAAGTGTGTGATCTGTACCTGTTTCAGCGGCAACATCCCTGGCACTAAGAGGGAGCTCGGGCAAGGCTTGGATTGATAGAATGTTGACAGCTGGCGCAGGGTCAGCTTCCACTGTTGGCAGAGGCAGTCTACTGAGGCCATCAGCATGGCCCATATCTTTCCCAGGCTTGTGGAGTAAAGAAAAATCATATGCAGACAAAAAAATAGACCACCTAAGCATTCTAGGGAAAATGATTTGGGGAGTCTGCTTACGTGTGGTAAACAGTCCCAGCAGAGGCTTATGGTCAGTGAAGACCGTGAACTGCCTGCCATATAGAAAATCATGGAATCTTTTAATTCCCGCAACAACAGCCAGAGCCTCCCTGTCTATCTGAGCGTAGTTGCGCTCGGCAGAAGACAATGTTCTTGAATAATATGCAACAGGAACCTGAGTTCCATCAGACCTGAGGTGGCTCAGGACAGCCCCAACCTCGTAAGGGGACGCATCACACGCGATGCACACAGGAAGAGACTCATTGAAATGTGCAAGTACACTGTTAGAAGTGAGCAAGGCCTTGACTTCGTTAAAGCAGGCCTCATGCGTCTGTGACCACCGCCACACAGCTTGCTTGTCTAGTAGCCTGTGAAGAGGCTCAGCTACACTAGCTTTATGTGGAAGAAAACAATTGTAGAAATTCAGGAGACCCAGGAAGGCCTGAAGTTCGGCCTTGGACTTTGGCCTAGGTGCTTCTAAAATGGCAGTTAGTTTGGATTCAGCAGGGTGAATTCCAGCAGCATCAATTTTGAATCCCAGAAATTCAGTAGAAGGCACCCCAATTTTGCATTTGTCTTTTTTGAGCCTGAGGCCTGTTTTCCTGAACCTTAACAGAACAGCCCTTAGCCTTTCAGCTAGAATGTGTGTGGAGTCTCCTGCAATTAAGACATCATCAAAGTAGGGGCAAACCCCCGGTATGCCCCGCAGTGTGTTTTCCATTACGCTTTGGAAAATCCCAGGAGCGACATTCACTCCAAACTGCAGCCTTTTTACCTTAAAGGCTCCCCTGTGGGTCACAATAGTCTGAGCTATAGCAGCATCATCATCAACAGGCAGCTGTTGATACGCTTGAGCTAGGTCAAGCTTTGCAAAAACGCGCCCCCCCTTGAGGGAGGCCAGAATATGACTGACCACAGGAACAGGATAGGCATGTTGCTGCAATGCCTTATTCAGAGTGTATTTGTAGTCAGCACAAATGCGAATGTCCCCATTTGCCTTTAGAGGTGTGACAATGGGGGTCTCCCAAGGACTGGAATCAACAGGTTCTAGGATTCCTTGTTGAATCAGTTTGTCTAACTCAGTGTCAATTTTACTCTTTAAAGCAAAAGGGACCCTTCTTGCTTTAATTCTAATGGGAGTGACAGTGGGGTCTAGCTTTAAGGACACAGGGGGTCCTTTGAATGTGCCCAGCTGGGGGCTGAAAACATCTGCAAATTCTTTGCAGACTTCCTGTAGGTCGAGTGTTTGTAAACTGTTGAGTCCTGTGACGTGTATCCCCAGGGCCTCAAACCAATCAAGTCCTATGAGACTCGTTCGTTCACCCCCTACTACTAATACGTCTAGTGGACCTTCAAAACTCTTGTATTGCACGTTAAGGGTGGCCTCCCCCTTAACACACACTCTTGAATTTTGAAAATCTGTTAACACAATGTCAGAAGGCCTTAACTTGGCCTGAGTTCCACTACTGGAACAAATCTTCCTAAATGTATGCAAGGAGATGATTGAAAGGGCAGACCCTGTGTCCAGTTCCATAGACAATGGAACCCCTTGTAGCTTCACCTTGAGTGACAGCTTTTTCTTAATGGGCTTGTGTGTGCCTGTCCTAAGGATGCTTCTTCGCGAAGCGCAAAACCCTACCCTATTCTGGCTGGGGAATCTGGTACCTTTCAGGCGCAGTTCTTCCTGAGGTTGTACCTTTCGTCGGCCCAGACACACAGCTGCAATGTGTCCTTGTTTGCCGCATGCCCGGCAGGTAGTGGAGCGGAACTTGCAGTCGGTTCTCCTGTGGCGACCTCCACAGCCGATGCACTTGAGCGGAGTTGAAGAGCTTCCCTTCTGATTTTCTTCCTTCGTGGGGTGGAGACGGTCGACTTCCTCGTCCGGATCCTCCTCGGAGTTTCTTTGGACGTCTTCCTGGTGCACGGATGCAACCTCTGGACTGTTTCTGATCGGCCGCATGTTCTTGACAGCGCCGCCTGCTGCTTCTTCTGCGGTGACTTCCCTTAAGGCATCTTGGTAGGACAATTCTTCTTTAGCGAAAAGTCTCTGTTGTAGATCTCGATGCCTTAACCCGCACATGAATCGGTCCCTCAGTCGTTCTTCGAGGTCTTTGAACTCGCAGTGCTTGGCGGCCTTCCGTAATGCGGCGATGAATTCTTTGGCCGACTCACCGGGCCATTGATCCCTCTGCTTGAAGGTGTGGCGCCATGCGATGACGGACATCTTGGGTGGAAGTGCTCCTTCAATAGCTTCTTCAGATCTGCGTAGCTGACAGACTCTACTGGAACAGGTGCTGCAAGGTTTTCTGCGATGTCGAAGGCGTCTTGACCACAAACACAAAGCAGGGTGGCAGCCTTCAAGCTCTCTTCCCTCACTTGGTTTGCCTTGAAGTAGTTCTCCACCCTGGCTACGTATGACTCCCACCGCTCTGGATGTGAGACGTCGAACTCCGAAAGCCTTCCGATTTTCGCCATCTTCAGGAGACGGGTCTATCAGCCAGCCTACCCCCGAATGCGCACTGGATTGGCGGGTAGCTGCCGAGTCGATGCCGTTCCGCCGCTCAGGACTCACTTGGGTAAGCTTACACTTCTTCCTTTCCAGGCGGTGTAAGGCAATCCCATCCTCGTCGCCAGTGTTGAGTCCTTGGCGCAAAGCAGACACGAGAAGCAGTTGGAGTTCTCAGTTTTCTTTATTCTGCGTTCAGCTTACAAGTAGATGGCTTTCCTTAAGCTTCCTAAACGCTCGCAGCCTCTTATATAGGCAACTCCCAGGTAAATGTGTTACTTTTCCCGCGCCAGCACCCGCGCATGCGCACGGCGCTGGCGACAACCTGTCTGGTCCCGGGCAGCCTTGCACCTGCCCGGGACTGCCTGCAAACGCCCGAGCCGTTTGCAAGGCTCGGGACATAACAGAGACATTTAGATTGTACAGTGATATATACTTCTTGACCTTATGTTTGATGCTTTATGAATATGTGCTCTTTTTTTTACCTCTGTTGTATCATAAACCTGTGCAATGAACACTCTTGATTTTATTTTTTAACCAATTCTGTTTAAACTGCACTTAATTTATTATTTTCTCACTGTTCATATTTAAGTCATATTTTAGCCATGTGTTTATAAACACTACCCCATATACAAACACTTGTGATTGCCATTTCACATAGAACTCAATGTGAAGTATCTCAGAAACATCCCTGATTTTTTAAGAAAAACAGCAAACACTTTCCAGGGCAAAGCCCATTATTGCCTGAAATTCAGATTTTCTCTATTGTATCCAAAGTCTGCTGAATCATGATCCATGAAATTAAGAGCTTATGTATTTTCATGAGAAATCCTTGAATGTTTGCAGTTCCCCATTAAATGTACATTTTATTTAGTTATTAGAATGCTTTTATACTTCTTCAATTGCCATCTAAGTGGCTTACAAGCATAATGTTCAATATATAACAATACAACGATTATCAGAATTATATCAAAATAAAAGTTAATTTGGTAATTATATTAAAATCATAAAATCATGCTGCCTTATATAATAAAAATACTCAGCTTTATATCATAATCATGTCCCTTTGTCCATTTTGACCTCAGACCTCTTAAAGTCTGATTTAAGAACCATCCCTTTACTGAACAGTTCTTTAGTGGTTTTTCATCCATTCTAGAATCTGCAGATTTTCAACAACCAAACTGTCTAAAGCCAACATAATTTGCCAGTCACCTTCTTAATCTATCTCCAAAACATTCATACCCTTCCTGCCAACTCCTTAATCCATTTTAACTTCTCTTCAGACCACTATCAAGGCAAGAAAACTTTGTTCCTCTATTTCAAAGTCCCTATGATTAAGGTTGCTATAGTTTAGCCAAAGATATTCTTTCCAATCTATTTTATGCCACCAACTAAATTACTATGGACCCAGGAATCAAAATTCAAAGAAGCAAACCCTTTTTCATATATGTCTTATATTGTGATAATTGGGCTTGCACAAAACCAGTGATTTTGCTCTCTCTGCATCTGAGAGCACAGATAGCAGCAGTGATTCAGCCTGGCAAGAAAAAAAATTCTGGAGGGTACTACTCTTTCCTATCTCTACTATTGTCACTTGCTATTGATGCCAATTCCTCTGTAGATATGCACTGTTTCAGGAAGTCTTTATAACCAATTCACATAGTGGTAGCTTTGCTAGTTTTTACTGTGATTATCAGAGCAAAATAATCTCAGTTTACTCAGGCTATTCATTTTTACTGAATCAACTTTAGGGCTGAGACGCTCCAAAGAACTTCAGAAGCAAGAAGTAGATTTAGAGTTGCCTTCTATGAAATAAAATGAGAACAAGTTTGTCCCTCAAAATCATAATTCAAAGACAAACCAAAGCTTGAGAAACATTTTTGGGCATCCATAGCAGAAAAAAAACACTCATGGGCTTGTTCAACACTTCATTAGATTATGAAATTGTGTATATCTGGATTAATAAAATAACAGTATAATACAGAGTTTGAACACTTTCATCCTTAGTCATTCTTGTCTCTACAATCTCTGTTCCGTCTCTTATCTTGTAATTTTTGTTCCTGTCACATTCCCTTGTCTCTGTTGTTTCTTTTCTATTGCCAACTTTAAATTGTGAGTTTTTCCTCTGTAAAACAATTTGGTCCTTGGTGCTGAGCTAAATAACATTGGTTTCTATGAAAAATAAAAATAAAGGGTTAATAATTGGAAAAAGTATAGAAAACATCTAATAAAACATAACACACATATCAAAGAATAATATAAAACCAAAGAATAAAATAAAACCAAAGAATAAAATAATCAAGTGCAAAATGCAACAAGTTCAGATGTTGACACTCCTCTTTCTCGTAATGGTTTCCAGAATAATTTTATCTTCAAAATTTCCAGAATGGTAACAATGATGGTATTGGCCTGCCTTTAAGAGGGAGGTGATTCTAAAGTATAGGGCCACAAATGAAAAATAGTAAGTGTCACTTCTCCCTTCACTTTACAAAGTGAGCCAGGCATAGCTAGTTATGCTAAAGTTAGGTCACTACTGCAAGTACTATACTTGTTGCATGTTGATCTCGGGTGCAATCAAGGTTCTCACCTTTAAAACCCGTCAATGCTTTGGATCTTCAGAAACACCTACAGCTAGTAATACCTGACTATTCAATGTAGAAGGAAGGGTAGTCTGTGGGTTCCAAAACTAAAGAAGTGTCATTATCAGGGGCTTGTGAGGATGGGCCTTCTATGTTGATTCTACCTTAAGATTAAGTTTATCTTCCCTATCTTCACAAATAGGCAGGAGTACAATTCAGAACACTACAGATTTGATCTCTATATTAGTCAAATCCTTGAAAGGATAACTGTATCAAACGGCATGGTTTTGTGGATATTTGGATAAGCATGCTACTATTAACAAAAGCCAACATGGGTTGTCATTAACAAATTGTGCCAAACTAAACTTATCTCCTTCCTTGCTTTGTTGATCGGGGAATACTGTACAGGTAGTGTACCTGGATGACAGCAAAGCCTTTGATCAAATGCCTTATGATATTCTCCTTAATGCAATGGCAAAGTGTTGGCTAGTTTATTCTACTGTTAGTTGGATACACAATTGTCTGAATACCTCAGCTAACAGAGAACATCTACTTGTGAGCAATCACATTGAAAGCCTGGCCACTTCTGATTTTAGCAATTGACCAGAGCCTCATTAGAACTGCCTGTCAAACTGATGGCAAATTCTATTAACTGCCAAGTGTGGATTACCCTATTAGATCCATCCACACTGTAGGAAGAATGGGCTGATAAAAGTCTCAGCTGGACCAAGAAGTGGTTTGATCATGACTAAGAGCTCAGTTTAATGTCCTTCATACACACATCATGCATCACTTGTTCTGAAGCAAAAACAATGTTTAATCTGTGCCCACCTGTGCATGTGGGGCCAGATATTTCTTGGGAAAAGCCCATAAATTTTAGGGAGGATATAAATTAATGGACCCTGGAGATTTTTTAAAAATCAGATCAATATGTCTCTGTTCAGCAGTCAGTCCCAGAACTCTCCTCTCATGCAGATATACTTTATTTTAAGTACTTTATTTTAAGAACTTTCTACTATGAAATATTAATATAAACTCATTAATTAGGATTATTCAAAACAAAGGGAAAATAAAACAGGTTGAATGCTTTCCTTAAAAATTATCCTGATATATTACAAATAAAATCTTTCTCATAAATCCTTAATATTTTTTCTTTTGTTTTTTCAAATAATAAGTGTTAGACATTAAAAATATTCCATATCTTAAAAGTTGTCATGTCAAATACATTTTCATCTAATAGCTAAACATTTTTCCCAAGGTCAACATGTTCCATTAATAAACACAACTTTAGTAGAGACAATTTATTCAAATTGATATATCATAGAATTTGTTTATTCTGCCTCCAGAAGTGGTGAATGCTCCAACACTGGAGGTTTTTAAGAAGAGACTGGACAGCCATTTGTCCAAAATGGTATAGGGTTTCCTGCCTGAGCAGGGGGTTGGACTAGATGACCTCCAAGGTCCCTTCCAACTTTACTATTATTATTATTATTATGGATCATCGCACAGTCAGCCAGATGTTCAGACTGGATTTGGCATTTTGTCTACCTATCGAGTCCTTACCCAGGACCTGGGATAGGCAGATGTGGATGTTTGATGGTATTACAGATATCGTCGCAGGATGGAAGCAGTTCCTAATAAGGCCGCCTTTTGCAATTGACTAATAGCGAATTTGTCAATGCCAATGGTGTTCAAGTGGTGCTCCAGTTGTTTTGGGATTGCACCCAAGGAGCCTATGACTATTGGTACTACCCTTGCTTGCTTTTGCCACAGTCTTTCTATTTCTATTTGTAGGTCTTTGTATTTTGTTATCTTCTCCAGTTCTTTCTCTTCTATTCTGCTATCTCCAGGCACTGCCACGTCCACTATCCAGACTTTTTTGTCTTTCTTATCGACAATTGTTAAGTCTGGGGTGTTATGTTGCAGGTGCTTGTCTGTTTGAATTCTGAAGTCCCAGAGCAGTTTAATTTTATCATTTTCTATGACTTTCTCTATTTTATGATCCCACCAGTTTTTGCTTACAGGCAAATGATATTTTTTGCAGATCTTCCAATGCACCATTGTTGCTACTTTGTCATGCCGCTGCTTGTAATCAGTCTGTGCAATCTTCTTGCAACAGCTTACCAAGTGGTCCACTGTTTCTTCAGCTTCTTTGCATAGGCGGCACTTACTGTCTGTTGCTGTCTTCTCAATTTTGACTTTGTATGCATTTGTCCTTAAGGCTTGGTCTTGTGCAGCCAGAATTAGTCCCTCGGTCTCTTTCTTCAATTTTCCTGCTCTTAGCCATTGCCAGGTTTTATTATTATCTGCTTTCCCAGCTATTTTTTTATGTATTGGCCATGTAGTGCTTTGTCTTCCCATGCCTCTATTCTGTTCTTCATTTGGTCTTTCTTGTAGGCCAGTTTGGTCTCTCCAGTAGTTAGTAAGCCTTCCTGATATACTAATTTCAGTGCATCTTCATCATTGTTCTTCAGATATTCTTCCAAAGCCATTTTTTCTTCTTCAACCATCTGATGTACTTGTAGCATTCCACGCCCACCTATTTGCCTTGGTAGATAAAGTCTATCAATGTCACTGCGTGGATGAAGGGCATGATTCATTGTCATTATTTTTCTGGTCTGCCTATCCATTGCTTTTAGTTCTGCTTGAGTCCAGTCCACTATTCCAGCTGTGTACCTAATGACTGGGATTGCCCAGGTGTTGATTGCCTTTATGGTATTTCCTCCATGAGTTTGGACTTTAAGATCTTCTTCACTCTCTTGATATATTCACCTCTAATCTTTTTCTTGACTTCAGTGTGCTTGATGTTGTCAGCTTGAAGGATACCCAAGTATTTGTAGTACTCTTCCTCATCCAGACTCTTAATGTTATTTTCGTGGGGCATCTTGATTCCTTCAGTTTTCACTATTTTTCCTTGTTTGATAGTAAGTGTGGCACATTTGTCCAAGCCAAACTCCATTACAATATCTTGGCTATATATACGGACAGTGTTGAGCAGCGATTCTATTTCAGATGATGTTTTTCCATACAGCTTCAGATCATCCATGTAAAGGAGGTGGGATAGTCTGGCAGATGTTTTTGATGTTTGATAGCCATGTCCTGAGTTATTCAGTATTGTTGACAGAGGAAACAGTGCAATGACAAATAGTAATGGTGATAATGAATCTCCTTGAAATATTCCTCTCTTGATATTAACCTCTCCCAGCCTCTCACCATTGATCTGCAACTGTGTCTTCCATTGTGCCATCGATCTTTGCACAAATTTTCTGATGTTTCTACTGACTCCTGTTATTTCTAGGCACTTTATTATCCAATCATGTGGCAGAGAGTCAAATGCCTTTTTGTAGTCAATCCATGCCACATTCAGGTTGGTCTTCCTTCTCTTGCAGTTTTCCAAGATCATTTTGTCTATTAGGAGTTGATCTTTTGTTCCTCTGCTATTGGGGCGGTTTCCTTTCTGCTCAGGTGGAAAGAGATTGTTTTCAACTAGATGCTGTTGTACTGCATCAGCTACCACACCAGTTAGTAATTTGAAAGTTGTTGGTAAGCAGGTAATTGGCCTGTAGTTACCTGGTGTTGCCCCTTTTGCTGGATTTTTCATTATTAGGTAGGTTTTCCCAGTTGTTAGCCACTTTTCAATTTCTCCTCCTTGTAGTATATTGTTGAACTGCTTGGCAATGAGTGGGTGTATAACAGTTAGATGTTTCAACCAAAACCCATGCAGTTCATCTTCACCTGGTGCTGACCAATTTTTGATTTTCTTTGCTCTTTTTTCTACCATTTTTGTTGTTATTACTAGTTCTTTCATTTCAACTTCTGTTTTATTTGCATCCACCTCTTTTAACCAAGCCGCATCCTTGTTGTATTTCTTTGGGTTATCCCATATCTGCTTCCAGAACTGCACTGTTTCTTCCTTGTCAGGTACTGACTGATTCCTTGCAGTTTCTCCATTGATGGATTGGTAGAAACGTTTCTGATTGGATTGAAATTGGAGGTTCTGCCTATAGTTTGCAATTCGAGCTTCATATCTACTGATTTTCCTGGCTATAGCTGTTATTTGTTGCTTTATTATTTCCAGTGCTTCCTTGATCTTCCTTGTTTCTAAGTGGTATTTCTTGATTAGGTATTCTTTGGTCTTCTTGTTCTTCAGCTTCTTTTCTTTCATCTGTTCTAGCTTGCTTGCATGTGATCTTAACTTGCTGATCTTATTTTCTAGTCTAACCTTCCATTTTTCTGGTGCACTGTTTGTTTGTTTTTCTTCTTTGTTGATTTTGCATCCCAGGTATTCTGTTATAACTGCAGTTGTGCTGTACATTAGTTGGTTTGTTTCTTACAGTGAATTGGTGCTTATACTTGATATTGCAATATTTGCATCTTTTAATGCTTGTGCTAGCTGTTTCTTTGGAACAAGCTTCAATAGAGGTAGCCTTATTCTGGTTTTTTTTTGTGCTGTTCTAGATGCTCAGTTATTCTTTGTTTCAATTCTTTTATTTCTTTAGTTAGAGGGTTTTGTTCTTCCTGAGGAAGAGGTGCCTGGTTTCCAAATGAGAACAGTTGTATATCTCTGCTGGATTCCTTCACTGCCAACTCCCCCTGGTTTGCCTCTACATTCTGGATTACTTCTGGTAAGGCTTTGATTTCTTTGCCCTGGGTAAACCTTTGCAGTTCGTCCAATTCTGTTTCTGTGAATACTTTATTTCGTGTTATAAATCGGCGTTGATCTGCTAGTCTCTGTTCTGTTATTTCTGATTCTGGATGTTGTTCTTTCCAGAACTGGTGCATTCGTTTTAGATATCCTCGTCTTGTTGGACTTGATCTGTAGTAACAGGTCATTATTTCTTTGTTTTCCATCACTGTGTATCTGCGACGGGTAAAAATCTTTTCTTCCAGTAGTTCTGCAGCTGCTGGCCCTGGTTGCTCAGCCAACAGTCCTGAGTCCTGTAACCCATTTTTCACCAGACATCCAGGAACTCCAATATCTAGCACGGACCTTGTTAACCTGGGCGACGTCCGAGCCGGTATGGCATTCTGCAATTTACGTCTCACCATATTTTTTATGGGAGAGATACTCTTTGTCTGACTCCTCTGATGAGACCTGTCCAGTATGGTTGAACCTCTGGCATAGCTCTCATCTTCCTTAGAGTACACAAGCCCCAAAACCACGTCAAGGTAGTGCCTCACATTATTATTATTATTATTATTATTATTATTATTATTATTATTATTATTATTATTATTATTATTATTATTATGGATCATCGCACAGTCAGCCAGATGTTCAGACTGGATTTGGCATTTTGTCTACCTATCGAGTCCTTACCCAGGACCTGGGATAGGCAGATGTGGATGTTTGATGGTATTACAGATATCGTCGCAGGATGGAAGCAGTTCCTAATAAGGCCGCCTTTTGCAATTGACTAATAGCGAATTTGTCAATGCCAATGGTGTTCAAGTGGTGCTCCAGTTGTTTTGGGATTGCACCCAAGGAGCCTATGACTATTGGTACTACCCTTGCTTGTTTTTGCCATAGTCTTTCTATTTCTATTTGTAGGTCTTTGTATTTTGTTATCTTCTCCAGTTCTTTTTCTTCTATTCTGCTGTCTCCAGGCACTGCCATGTCCACTATCCAGACTTTTTTCTCTTTCTTATTGACAATTGTTAAGTCTGTGGTGTTATGTTGCAGGTGCTTGTCTGTTTGAATTCTGAAGTCCCAGAGCAGTTTAATTTTATCATTTTCTATGACTTTCTCTATTTTATGATCCCACCAGTTTTTGTTTACAGGCAAATTATTATCATTATTATTATTGTGATAATTCGGTCACTATATAAAAAAGATGACAAAAATGATAATGCAGGCTGCAGTTTAGACATGTCCATGGATCCAATGTATTATTTACCATCTGGGTTTATGATAATTGACCTTTTAATATTGCAATCAACTTACTATTGGGACTTCACAATCTGATCCCCTATAGTGAGGATTAGCATTACAGTAGTAATTAGTGGAAATTATTTGAACTCGGTCAAATGATTTTGAAACTAATTCATTGTTTTGCCTGGGAGAATTATTGAATGAAATAAAACAGCTACTGTGGAGTTCTTGGTACTGTTTCATTACTTGCTTGTAGAAGTTTCACTATTGTCTAGATAACATTATCAGTATTAATGAGTGTGGGGTCTGGTTCCTGTTTTTATACAGTAACTAGCCCTGCCAGTGTTGGTAGATGTGTGATTTTCTCCTAAATAGTTGCTTGATTAGGGTATTATTTTTTGCTTGATTGTCTGGTATTAATCCCTATTTATTGGAGCGTTGGCTGCTGGAGAGGTTGGGTTCTAGTCTTTTTGTTTCCTTCTTAGCTTTTTTTGCTGTCTCTTTTAAATAGTGTCTGAATGTAGTTTACCTCTACTTGTCTATAGATGGCTGATTTGTCTGAATGCCAAGCTTCCAGGAATTCCCTAGTATTTTTGGATTTAACCTGATCTAGGATGCTCACACTCTCCCAACTGACACTATGGTTGAGTCTGTCCAAGTGTTGGGAGATTAAGAAGTTTTCATTGTATCTTCTCACTCCTAATTGATGCTCATGGGTGCATCTTTTGCCTTTCTGTTCTACATAATGGCTGTCAGACTCTTTATGCTTTATGTTGTAAATGATTTCTGCCTTTTTATTTCTTAGGCTACTGTCAGATCCCAAAAACCAAGAACAACCTGTGGAGTTATTTTTGAGTAGTTTCTTATTTTTGTATAACTATAGACACAATCTTGACAGACTAAAGCAGTGTTTCCCAAACTTGACAATTTTAAGGCATGAGGACTTCAACTCCCAGAATTCCACAGCCAGCAACGCTGGGAGTTGAAGTCCACATGCCTTAAAATTGTCAAGTTTGGGAAATACTGGACTAAAGCAACTATCTGCATAATTATAGATATATTCTGTAAACTGCTAGGGGAGAAAATTTTAGCCTTCTTCCTGTCTACCTATCAGAATTTCCAACTTTCTCTGTCAAGCAGCCCCTTTCTCCTTGGTCTCTAGATTACATTCCACCACATCACTGGGTCTTTTGGTGTACTTGTTTAGTTGGTTTGTATGGCAACATTGTGTGGTTATAATTGTCTGTTGGTTGTTTCTGAGATACTTTTGATGTGTTACCCTTTTCATAGCATGTGTTAGTTGTGCTGTAGTAGATTGAATGGTTAGGCATGTTTTGATAAATATTTGTGTATCCATTTTGTTGGAAGCTGTTATATCCCTGGAGATTTTTAAGAAGAGACTAGACAGTCACTTGTCTGAAATGGTATAGGTTCTCCTGCTCGAGCAGGGGGCTGGACTAGAAGACCTCCAAGGTCCCTTCTAGCTCTATTCTCTATTCCAAGGCCCCCCAAACCCTGGTCCGTGGACCAGTACTGGACTACAGCATGCCAGCAACCGGTCCACACAAACAAGCAAAGCCCCATCCACAAAAAACCATGTACCCTCCGGTCTGCGGAAAAACCTCTCTCCACAGAACCGGTCCCTGGTGCTGAAAAGGTTGGGGACCTCTGCTCCATTCTATTCAGATGCCTCTCCCAGTTAGAATTGATACACAATTTGGAGGTCTTCCTGGATTCACAGATCCCACTTGAAGGGCAGCAGGTAGCTGTCATCAGGAAGGTCTTTAATAAATGCACCCTTTCCTGGACCAGGAAAGGTTTTCATGGTTGATCATTTTGCAGGTAAACATAGAAATCTAGAGAAATGATAGATGGATGATTGATAGATAATAAATGATAGTTAGATGATAACTAGATAGATAATAGATAGACAGACAGACATGAAACAGTTGTTGTGAAAACATATTCTGAGCCTTCCCATGAATCTTCAAGGAACAATACAATCCCAAACAAAATGAGTATTTGATCAACTCTTTTGAACATATATTACCATTTCAAAAACAAGTCAGAATTATGTGTTTTTGTGTATTGTAAGAACGTCCTGCTGATGTGTGAATCAAATAGACCACCAGGTACGTTGCAGTAGTCAACAAAGGTTTATTTTGCTATGTCGAAAACAAAATCAGCTCTGGAATACACGCCTTTCCAGCGTCCTAATAAACCCCATCACCACACCCACCGCGTACGCCCCAATTACCCTAATTACCCCTGTAACTTGCAACCCCACCTGCACCACATCCTGTCGCCACATGTGTCGTCCCTCAGGTCCAGTATGTGTTGGCGCACCTTCGCCTCCGCCCCGCCCTCTCGTCCCAACAACCACAATCTGTCAGACCCAGCGTCATAAAGCAGCGCGGTCGTCCCACACAATGCCGGCCTATCCCATTCCCCCATCCGACATGGTAATCAGTCACGTGGTCCGCCCATCATAGCGGAGGCGCTGGCATCAGTCCCGAGACGGCGCCGTCGCTCGGCTCCGACAAGGCTGGATGGAGTTCCGTTCGAAGGTACGGGCGCCGGTCAATGTCTGCACATGGGTAGGACTCAAGCTGGGTCTGACATTCGGCTCCCCCTCACCACAGGGCCCCCTAAAATGAAACAGAAACAGTTACGTGTCCATCCTGTCTGTCCTGGGATTGTCACCTATCCCCCTGTGTTCCTCGGTTTGTGCGGCCACATCCTGTGATATCGACGGGTGAGGGCGGGGGCGAGGACATCCTCCTCCCGTACCCAGGATGCCTCAGATACGGGGTATCCCTTCCACAAAACCAGGTAATACATATTGCCCCTCCGCCACCGGGAATCTAGTATATCCTGTATTTCGTATCTTCCCGGAGTAACGGGTCCTGGGGGAGGTTCGTTGTGGGTGTCTCCTTCTATCGGCTTTAACAAACTCACATGGAATACTGGGTGTATCTTACCAAATAATTCTGGCAAGTGCATCTGTACCGTAACAGGGTTGATGATGTGTACTATGCGGAAGGGCCCGATGTATTTTGGTGCTAGCTTCTTGCATGGTACCTGTAACTTAATATACTTGGTTGATAAGTACACCCGGTCACCCACTCTCAATTGCATTGGCATTCTACGACCCTTGTCGGCCTGCTCTTTCGCTACCTTTTCCGCATGTTGTAATGCCTGTTTTACCGTACTCCACACCTGATGTGTACGGGACATCCAGTCTCCGGGGCGTAGGTTCACGGCTCCCTGTGGCTCGGTCCCAGGTAATGGAACTGGATCGTACCCGTAAACTACTTGGAAATGGGTTAACCCGGTGCTTTTATGCACTGCGTTGTTATACGCTAATTCCGCGAACGGCACGAAATCTATCCAATCCGACTGCTGGTAAGATACATAAGATCGGAGATATCGTGAAATTGCTGCATTAGCCCGTTCCGCTGCCCCGTTGGTACAAGGGTGGTATGCGGAACTCAGGCCCTGTGTGGTTCCAATGCTCGCGAGGAATCTACGCCAGAATTGGGCCATAAACTGAACGCCCCGGTCCGAAATAATTCTACGGGGCGCTCCATGTAATCGATATATGTGCTGCACGAACAATTTCGCTAGCCTCCTTGCAGACGGTAGTCCCTTGCAGGGGATAAAGTGTGCTTGCTTCGAGAATAAGTCAACAACCATCCATATTACCGTGTAACCCCTGACGTTTGGTAACTCAACAAGGAAATCCATTCCGATGTCCTGCCAGGGGCGAACCGGATTAGATACCGGTTGTAGCAGCCCCATCGGCCTCTTCGGTACTACTTTAGCCTGTGCGCAATTATGGCATTCTTTAACGTACCGCTCAATATCTTTCCGCAAACTGGGCCACCAGAACCGTCGTCTCGCCAGGTGGAGCGTCTTGACGAAGCCAAAATGGCCTGCCACCTTGGAGTCGTGACATTGGTGAAGCACCCGATGACGCATTTCCTGAGGGATGTACAACCTATTCCTATACCAAGCCAACCCATCACGATGGGTTAATAATCCAGGGTTTGCCTGCAACCAGGGATCGGTCAACAATGCAGCTTGCAGTTCTTCCTCGAACGTCACCACTTTTGCACATCCTCCCACCTGTGCGGGATCCATACTACATATCGGCATAATAGTCTGGATCACTTGTTCCTTTTTACTATCGTACTGTGGTAGCCGGGAGAGTGCATCTGCTAGGAAATTCTTTCCTCCAGGCACCACCTTCAAGTGAAACCGGAAACGCTGAAAATACTGTGCCCATCGAACGTGTTTCGGCGCCAATCTCCTTGGAGTCTGGAGGATCGTTAGGTTCCGGTGGTCCGTCCACACCTCAAAGGAGTGTTGTGCACCCTCCAATAAGTGGCGCCAGGTGGACAACGCCCATTTTATAGCAAATGCCTCCTTCTCCCACACCGCCCACCGTCGCTCGGGGTCGGTAAATTTTTTAGAGGTGTATGCGCACGGTTGCAATTCACCTTGGTCATTACGTTGCATCAAAAGCGCACCGACGGCCACATCACTGGCGTCGGCCTGCACTACAAATGGCCTACTCGGGTCAGGGTGTAATAACACCGGTTCCTCTGCAAATAGTCGTTTTAGAGACTCAAAGGCCCGTTGACAGGCCACAGTCCAGTCTAATGCCTGTTTCGGATGGGGTTTGCCAGTCGTGTTTTTGGTGCGTAACAGTTGGGTTAATGGTAGGGCCACGTCAGCGAAAGAGGGGATGAACTGTCGGTAGAAATTGGCAAACCCCAAGAATCTCTGCAGTTGACGACGGGTCCTTGGAGCCTGCCATTCTAGAACACTGCGCACCTTACTAGGATCCATTTCTATCCCTGTAGCTGACACTCTGAACCCTAAATAGTCAATCCGATCTTTGTGAAACTCGCACTTCGATAATTTACAGTATAGGTTGGCATCCAATAATTTCCGCAGTACCGTCCGTACTAATTGTACATGGTCTTCTAACGTCTGTGAGTAGATGAGTATGTCATCCAGATATACAAGGACGCCTCTATATAGATGGTCATGCAACACTTCGTTGATCAGTTGCATAAATACAGCTGGTGCCCCTTGTAACCCGAACGGCATCACCTTGAATTGGTAGCTACCCAGAGGACAGTTAAATGCCGTTTTCCACTCGTCCCCTTCTCTAATTCGTACCCTATAATATGCCTCACGGAGGTCTAGTTTTGTAAAGATCTTCCCAGCCGCCAAATGGGTGAGTAGGTCTTTCATAAGCGGCAGGGGATACACTTGGTCTATACACACTGCGTTCAGACCTCGGAAGTCTACACACAACCTCAATCCCCCGTCTTTTTTTCCCTGAAATATGACTGGAGCTGCTACCCTCGAACGTGCTGGTTCTATAAATCCCCTGGCCAAGTTCTTATCAATGTACTTTCTCATTTCCTGCAGTTCTGCGAATGTCATAGGGTACATTCTAGGTTTGGGTAGTTTGGCATCAGGAGCGAGTTCGATTGCACAATCTGTCCGTCTGTGAGGTGGCAAACTGTCACACTCCTGTTCGCTGAACACCGCTGCGAGATCATCATATACCCGTGGGTATTGGGCTTCGTCCTTCCCCTGCACCGTTTTTGAGGGGTTTAACTTTCTATCTCTATCCACGTCATCCGGCGGCCGCGGATGCGGACCTACCGCTAGCCTTAGATGCCTGGACCCCTCTGCCCACCAAATGGTTGGTGTCCACTTATCCATCCATGCCAATCCCAGAATAACAGACTCGGACATAGAGGGAACAACTACGAATCTTATGATCTCCCAATGACCCCCTATATCCATCCTAACAGGTTCTGTCACCCATGTAGTAGGAGCCCCCCCAACAGAGAGCCATCTACCTGCTCAAAACGGATTGGGGTCTTTAGCCGGGCCACCCTGATCCGCATCTGTTGCACTACCCCCTTACTAATTAGGCACCTTGTGCACCCTGTGTCTAGTAATGCCGGAAAGGGCATCGACTCACCCGTAACCGGGCTTGTCAATGAAATGGGGATGGTGAAGGGGACGATGGGGTCACTCACCATTGGATCCTCCACCGGCCCTTCCTCCTCGTATTCCTGCAACGTAGGGGATGCCTCGTCGGGTGTTTGCTGGATCGGCGACTGTCCCAGTTGGTAGGCCACCCGTGATTTCTCTGTTGGTCTCTTTGATGTGGCACCTGGTGTACCAATCGCCGTAGGTGTACCTGTTGGCTTAGGTATTCCACACTCCGCGGCGCGATGGCCCGGTCGGTTGCAGCGGAAGCATCTGAAGGTAGGTCTTGGACGTACCGTCCCTGGCATGGCTTGGCTGGTACCACCCACGGGCTGATCCTGAGTCCAACGGGGCCTATCCTCCCACCTTCCGGGATGATCCCTCAGCCCGACATCCAATTCTACCGCTGCCCTATACCAATCAGCTAAACGCCCCACCACCCCTCTGACTATACATGCTTGGCGGATGGTGGTATCCAGGCCAGTGCGGAAGTGGTGAATTAACAAGCTGTCTGGCCACGACCTAAGCCTCCCTGCCACCTTTTGGAATTCACGAATGTATTCCTGTACTGGTCTGCCCTTTTGCTGCAGACCCACTAACTGGGCCTCGGCCCGTAGTAAGCATGTCGGGTCCTCGAACCTCGTTTTTAGTGCGTCGAGGAAAAGGCCCACATCGGCTAGCTCCCTAGCCTGGTCGCTATATAGGTCTGCGGCCCAGGCAGCAGCCTCTCCTTACAAACTCGCGGTGACTGCAACCACCATTGCCCAGTTGGACGAGTACAAGGTTGTATAACGGTCCAGATGGTTAAGTACGTGGCTGAGGAATACCGCCAATCGATCCGGATCGCCGTCGAACGTGAGGGCAATGGGTGGTGGATTCCACATCATCTGCTGAGGCCATGGGGCCGGTACCTGACCATCATATGGGCCCGTCCCTGGATGCGCCCTCGGACGGGGTCCCGCTCCCAGGGATTCCATCCCTTCCCCATCCGGACCTTCCGGTTGGGCCCACGCTCCCCGTGTGTCCAGTCCATACTGGGGACGCTCGGGTCCGGTTTGCCTTGCCACCGGATCCCGGAGTGTAAAGCGACTCCCTGGCGGTAATTTAAACTCTGGGCTCGCCATGTGAAAGTGGGACACATACGGGGTGCTATCCTTGACCGGGCTGCGAACTGTAGCTGGGTAAATACGTTCCCCGAACTGTTCCCTAAGGACTTCTAACGTATATTGGCCTGGAGCTGTGGAGCAGCTCCAGTCCTCTTCGTCATCTCCGGTCATCCGGCGTTCCCTCCAGCCAGCGAAGCTAGGTGCCAGCCGCCGTCCCCTACCATCCTCCAGAAGACCTGCGGTTGAACCGAGCCACCACTCGCCTTCTGCTGACGTGGGTTTGCGCCGTTTGGTTCCAGGCTCCGCTGCCGCAGGAATGCGTCCTTTCTCCTTCGGGCGCACCGCCGGACGCTCCTCTCCCTCGACCCCAGCGTCCAGACTCTCCGGCTGCTCGTCGGCGTCCGCGGTCTCCTCGTCGATAACCGGGTCCTCCCCCTGTGTCCCTTCAGCCATAGTCCCGCAGCACCAGCCAACCGCGCGATAAGCAAGAAAAGTGTGAGAGCTGATTTACTGTAAGAACGTCCTGCTGATGTGTGAATCAAATAGACCACCAGGTACGTTGCAGTAGTCAACAAAGGTTTATTTTGCTATGTCGAAAACAAAATCAGCTCTGGAATACACGCCTTTCCAGCGTCCTAATAAACCCCATCACCACACCCACCGCGTATGCCCCAATTACCCTAATTACCCCTGTAACTTGCAACCCCACCTGCACCACACCCTGTCGCCACATGTGTCGTCCCTCAGGTCCATTATGTGTTGGCGCACCTTCGCCTCCGCCCCGCCCTCTCGTCCCAACAACCACAATCTGTCAGACCCAGCGTCATAAAGCAGCGCGGTCGTCCCACACAATGCCGGCCTATCCCATTCCCCCGTCCGACATGGTAATCAGTCACGTGGTCCGCCCATCATAGTGGAGGCGCCGGCATCAGTCCCGAGACGGCGCCGTCGCTCGGCTCCGACAAGGCTGGACGGAGTTCCGTTCGAAGGTACAGGCGCCGGTCAATGTCTGCACATGGGTAGGACTCAAGCTGGGTCTGACATGTATAAAGTCAGCTTGCAATTCTTTCATACATTCTTTCTTTAATATTTCTCTGGTGTAAAATGAAAAGGTAGCTGCTTTTTCAGGAAAATAAAAGATTTCCCCCTCCTTTATAGTCTGCAAACACCCCTTGTGCATTTCTTTTATGAATTGGGCCCCTTTTCTTGCATAGCTCCAACTATTCTTGCTTTATTACAATGGCATATTATGGCTGAGACACTTTTTTATGTTACTCATTCATAGCCCCCTAGAAAAAGATGCTTCAGTAAGCAAGAAGAACTCTCTAAACTTGCTACAGAATCAGTGGAATACTTTTTTAAAAAGTGCATAAACTTCTGTTCTTAAACATTGTCATTCTTCACCTTAACAAGCACAGAGAAAAAGAGGTTCCACTGGTTTCTCTGCCTTGTTAGGTCTATCATCTTTTTAATTAATAGTATTTTTACACAGCCGTCTGAACTGTGTCATTTCCATTATCAGGAAACCACTGCCATTAATGAATAATTTTCATTTCTGATCTTTGATATCATGCTAGTTGATCTTCTGTTTCCATGCTGACGAATGATAGCATCGTTTTCTGCCCACGATCAAATTTAATTTGGACTCTGATTATATTATGCTGTTGCGACTGAAGTGTCAATTTTTGTCAGGCAATTAGGAGCTATAACCTGTGAAGTTAAGTTTGATAGGCATTGTAATTGGATTGTTACAGTAATAGCTTAGAACATTCCCTATTTTTTCTTGCTTCTTTGATTCTTGGTGCATACTTCAGTTGTGTGAACAAAAGCATTTTGTTGTTATGAAACTGTAGGACTCTCAAAACAGCAAGACAGAGAATATGTTTTTTTGCTCTCTCATAAAAATAAATATATTCAATATTTATTGTTTTGTAGCAAGCTTCTGGAAAAAGCTATGGACAAGCTAGGTGGTCTTCTCAAGTGGTGAATCTATATCAATCTATGATGTCCTTTTAGGACAAAGAAAATCCAATCAGTCAATAATTTTTATATTAATATATGATTATTAGATACAAACCTGTAACATTTAGGATGATGTAGTACTTTGGAGAGTGCATGGGCACAAACATACAGTATCTCTAATACGCAGAACTTTAAACCCAACTTTAAACCTGTTTTGGGATCATTCCAAAGATGATGTTCTGCAGTACCAGTATTTTGAGTTCAGTCATAAAGTGAAAGTTGTAGGTTCAAGCTTCTTTGAATTTGATGGAATAAAAATCCTTTAGGAAATCTAGTAATAGAATATTTGTTAAACAGAAGTTTATACATCTATTGAAAATCTTGCTCACTTTTCCCAAAGGCCAGGTATGCATACATGACCCAGAATTATGGATCCTAATCAGCTGGAAAAGGAATAAGTGGCTAATTTCCTTTTGCTGTACCTCATTCTTTGTGCTATAATATTTCCCACCTCACTAAAGAATAGAATAGGCAGTTTTATGGATTTAGAGCAGAAGGTACATTCCTAGCCCTAATCTAACCCAACCTTGCCTTCCTGTTTTCTTGCTATAGAAGATCTGATATATTAGCTGACCATAGACATGACTGAATTATCTGTAGACTGTCTGCATCACCCCCTATCCAATTTTGTAGCCCTCCTTCAATCCTCTCCATAGGGGATGCCAGAAAGACAAAATGGCAGCTGCAGCACAGTCAAGACCTTGTTCTTCGTAGTGGGTGAGTGGGTGGGTCATCTACCCTATTCTGATCCCTACAGAAGATGTGATTGCCTACAGAGCATACAACTGAAATTGGTCAAAACGACTGAGTCACAATGATATATTTGCATCTATCTTTTGTTGCTGATTTTATTATTTTTAGAAAAAACAAAGGTGAACATTGATGAGATAAATCCTGAAAGCATTTATGTTTTTACTTTTTTAATGTAAAGGAAGCCAAGCTATATTCATTTCCCCTCAGCTAATGATACTATCAAGCTCCTGGATCATAAGAATCAGAATCCCAGAATCAGATTATGATTTTTGGTTATTATTGTTAAAAAGATGTGGCTTGTTGTCACATCAGAGGTTTATTTCAAAATTAGCTCCTTTAGCATATAGTACATGGCATTAGAGCAGTGGTTCTCAACCTGTGGGTTGGGACCCCATTTGGGGTCGAACGACCATTTCACGGGGGTCGCCAAACAACGCAGTCCGCCATTTTTTCCCCCTGTTCCTTAGCTGTGCTACTCCCTTTTATTCTATTGGTTTTTGAAAGCCAATAGAATAGACTCTCTTGAATAGAGTCTAATTCTATTGGCTTTCAAAAGCCAATAGGAATTGTCCAGGCTGTCTCTGCCCTGCTGAGCCCGCCAAAAGTCCCATTCTGCAAACAGTGCTGCACCAGTTGAGTAGTCCTTGACTTATGACTGGTTGAGTAGTCCTCGACTTACGACCGGTTGGGGGGTCGCGGCATTATAAAGGTTGAGAACCACTGCATTAGAGCTTCCCTAATCTTTGATCATAATTTTGATGAAGCACTGTATATGGAAATGTGTGTGAGTGTTCTTTTGAGTCAGTATTGACTCCTGGCAAACAGTCTGGACTGGTCCCTGCAGTTTCCTTGGCAAGGTTTCCAGAAGTGGCTTGCCATTGCCTGCTTCCTAGGGCTGAGAGAGAGAGTGACTGGCCCAAGGTCATACAACTGGTTTTGTGCCTAAGGCATGACTAGAACTCCAGGTCTCCCAGTTTTTAGCCTGATGTCTTAACTACTACACCAAATTGACCCTCTGTAACATGTACAAAACAACTTTCTTATTGATTCCTTCCCATTGAGAGAAATGTACACATTGTCAGAAAATCAGCAATAGTACCCATCAGCTGTTCAGGAGCAGCTGGAACAGAATCTATCTCAATACACATATAGTGAAATAATTAATTGATACACCCAATTGCCTGAAAGGGCTTTGCAGCTGCAGCCTTAATTGCTGTGCGTGCATTCCTTGGATTGGGGGTCTTTGAATGAACATGTTCAAAATTCTCTCAAAGTTATAAATATTCTACTTCCTAGCCCACCTTTCTTATGTTTTTACTTTTGAGAGGAAGAGAATTAATCATACGATGAAACAGAGCCAAAATTAATAATAAAAAAAGAATGATTCGCCATATTGTACTTTCCCTGTGCTTTGCACTTTCTTGAAGAGAATCCATGGCTCTAAGGGTCAGCATGAAATTGGCTTTACAGCTTTTTTATTTCTGAAAAGCAATTTTGGGGATAGTTATAGGAATATTTATTAATTCCCCACGTAATTTTGCACAGATACAGATAATTAATTCATGTAATTCATGTATCATCAGCTAATTAGTTGTAATGTATGGTAGTCATAAACAGTACAAACCATTTAGAAAAAGCAACTCCCATTTGTTATGAGCACTCTAATCAAGAGGGAGAGTCTGTGCACCCATTAAAAAAAAGTTTCCAGTCTGGGAGCAGCACCTCAACCGAGTACCAGAATTTACATGCAAATTAGAGTCATCATCTTAGAGGATGGCAGAGCTCACAGGTTTGTCTTTTTCTCTTTGCTGGCTTAGCAATGTTTTAAGCAACTGGAGGCAGAGTTACTGTACAATATATATGTATGCAATGTGTATGGGTGTGGGTGTGGAGGTATGTGTATATATGTATACACACACATAACCACACAGACACACACACAGCTCGTGTAGATGCACACACACCACTCTAAATATCTCAATCGACTGCATTATAATACAATATGAATTATTTCAGGTAAAATGATGCCTGCTTGCCTATTCTACTACTTGAAATATCTGTGCTTAAGTAGATTTAAATATTTCAACAAATATTCATTCAACAAATGAAAGACAAAGAGAAAATTGACCTTTGTCAATCCAACCCTCTTGATTTTTTTCTCATTTTCAGAATCAGTATTGGTATCACCAAAAAAACATCCTTCCTTCCTTCCTTCCTTCCTTCCTTCCTTCCTTCCTTCCTTCCTTCCTTCCTTCCTTCCTTCCTTCCTTCCTTCCTTCCTTCCTTCCTTTCCTTCTTGTTCTGTCAAGCAGAATCATCAGATCAAACTCTTCAGAGTAGCTTGTTCTGCATTTTTCTCTAGGAAAAAGAGTTTTATATTTACTACATTGTTAACAAGCCAGTGTTATTTGCAAGAACCAGGTGAGAAATGCTGGTAATGCTGTAAATCTCTATAAAAGCAGAGAGAAATTTGTATTCTTAATCAGAGATATTCCCAACAATGGGAAAGGGAAGCACTTCTATCCATATCAGCCTAGTGTGGGATTCCTGACTATCTAAACATTGTCATTGTCTTTATCAGCTTACCCATTACTATATTTACCGACTGATCAGTCATATCATTGTCCAATTGAAGTAACAGTCTCTCAGACTGATAGCCATTCCTGCTTAAGCAATAGAAAATCTAATGTCTCCTAAGGTAGCCTGTCTTATCCCAGAATGGCTCTTGCAACTATCAAGTCTCTTCTTGCTTTTAGAAAAAACCTGCAATCTCCTGTTTTACACCCATTTCTGCTAAGAACAGGGGCTAGGGTTGACTGATAGCAAAATGGCTCTTCTTAAACTATTGCTATTTAACCTCTCCCACAGTTCTTTTTATATATTTTGCCCTCACCTGTCTTTTATGTGCAGTTTCCCAGCCATGCTTATTTCCTAATCTCTTTCATTGGCTTATTTCAAGAGAATAAACACTTCATAGACTTATTGTTAACTTCCATGTGGCTCTGTTCTGGATTCAGCCTTCCCTTGGCAGGCAAGTTGTTGCCATATGCCCTAATTTTCTCAAGAATTTTCTAAGTCCCTCAGTCCCCAAGGTGACTTCACTACCATGTCATGAAGTGGTTTATAGAAATCTCTTCTTCATATGGCATTGATTTTAGTCTAAAAGAAAGCTCTTTTAGATGAATATGGCTCTATCTTAATCATACTTACCACAGAATTCTCTATGCAATGTAGTAGTGGCTGTTTTAACACAGTCTTTCTGGTCTCTTGTCTCATATTCTTTTTTAAAAAATGAAACTGATGAAGTTTGAATTATGAATTGATATACACCAGAGACATGCTTATTCATCAATCAGTTCAACATGTAAAGTTTGTGAGAAACGAAAATATTGGCTATTGTTCTTCTATGCAAGGTTTAGGTCCAGGTGAACTAAATCAGGCCTCATGGAAAAAGTATTGAACCAAAATCTGTGCTACACTTAGTTTTACAATTTGAAGGAACTATTTGTAATTTAAACTGCAATTGTACTTTACTTAATATGATTTTGCTAAGCTTGCTTGTTTCAAATATATTTAGAACATAAGGCCTGGAATTGTGAGGAATGAGGAACTGAAAGTAATTGATGGATGTGAGTTCAGATGTACATGGGTATGAGGAAAGTTATGGTCAGCAGAAAGTCAGCAGAAAGTGCAAGGTCTTAGGATGAGAAAGGGTATAAAAGGTTGGGACTGGACCTGATTGATTTGCCATTGGCCTTTAGCTGTCCTTATTGGAACTGCTATGTCATTGGACCTCTGCAATGGGTTTTTAATGTAAGTGATGTTTATGTGTGTGTTCCAAATTATTGCTGAAATAAACCTCTGAATCTTAAAATAAGAGTTATTGTTTTGTGTTGCTGTCTCTTGTTTTTTTCATTAGGTTTTTCCATGACAAGTTACTTTTTAGGAAAGTGGAACATATTTTCTACCCATGTATATAATGTAAAGCAATTCAAAATAAAGTTGCAGTGTAAATATTAAACTTCCTCTTTTTCCACTTTCTTCTTTTATAAATCTATTCTTTTTCAAGGAAACAAAAATTCCCTCAAAGAGTACAACAACTTAAATATGAGAATAATAATTGAATTTACATTTAGGCCTAACAAAAATAATAAAGAGCTAACAACAAAATTATAACCTATTTGCAAATGCAGATGTAATACTATACATCTGATCTTATACAGTATCTATAGCAAGGAAATTGAGAAAATGCAAGTTGTTGAAGTTCATTCAAAACTTATTTAAACTCATAAACACCAGGAATGATGTCCACTTATTACCAAATACAATTATTTTTTTCCCAAAGTTAAGCCCAAATTTTTCCACATCTACATAGGGATATAGAAGTAATACAGTATGTCATAAATTTGAAGGCCTTTCAAGTGGAATGGTGTGATCCAGCACAATGGAACTTGTCATGAGATAGACAAGCACATAATTCATGGAGTCTGTTAGCATCCTTCTCAAAATATTCCTTGTCTCAAAAAGTCATTAAAATGCATATTTTTGCAGCTTCAAAGTGTATCCCTTTCAAATCGGTGTACAAAAATGAATACTGAGAAAAAATGCGTTAAAAAAGACCAATGTGATATGTGGTTGTGTATATTAGGAAAGGCTCCATAGCAGAGGACAATTAGTAGAGGATGATATTTTTATATTGGATGTTGCCCAGAATGCTAAGCATTTAAAGGGCCTAGAAATAATATTCTGCAATCAGTAATAGTGCGGGTAAAAATAATTGCTTTCTTCTTCAATAATTCAATCCAAATCTTGCTTCTTTAAAAAGAAGCTCCAACATGGATCTTCCAGCCAACATCATTCTGTCTGTTTCAAGATGGAGACCAAACCCCCTTTACTCTTGACAGCTACATCATATGAGGTAATGGAATATAGTATGATCCTTGTTAGCCATTACAAACAGTACCTCAAGGCTCTTGACACACCTGTAATAACTCGTATTTTAATAATACAAAATAAGAGGTCAAGCTTGTAAAACCTGGTGGCTGTGGTGTGCTGAGTGTCCTCTCATGTATACTCTCTCTGCCATCTCCACAAAAAAATGGCTGTAATTCTGGGCTTTATCTGACAGCTCCTTCCTGCAGTTAATGTAATTGAATGAAAAACCTTGATAATACTTCTTATTCTTTCTAATTTGTCATTTCTGGGCACACTAGGGATGAAGATGACCTTTTGAAACTTGACCTAACTTTTGGTAATGGGCAGCATCTTCATTCTTGCTTTTTATTCATAGGAACACTGCACACTTCTCCATCAGCCAGAATAAAAGCAATTAATATTGTTCTATTAACCTCTTTTCCAAGTTTTTATGACCTTTCTTCTAAAAGACAATTACTGTATTTTATCCTTAACAAACCTCATTTATCAGAACCTTTTGTGCTGTGTGGGTTACTGCAGCATCTCAAAAAAAAAAAAAAAAATCTCACAGACTATATTCATTTTGTTTTCAAAGAATTGTACTCTATGTGTACATAGAGGGCCAGGCTATTTGCGAGACCGCCTACTACCTCATAGTTCCCTTCATCCGGTTAGATCCCACAGGCTGGGCCTCCTTCAGGTCCCATCGGCCAAGCAGTGCCATTTGGCGGGGCCATGGGGGAGGGCTTTCTCTGTGATGGTGCCCATGTCTTGGAACCAGCTCCCCCTGGAGATTAGGACCGCTCCCACCCTGTTGGTTTTCTGCAAGCTGCTTAAGACTTGGCTTTTCTGGCAGGCCTGGGGTTTATAAAATCTGACCCCTGGATGAATGTTACTGTATTGTTTGTCTTGTTAAGTTATATTGTTTTTATTGTTAGCCGCCCAGAGTCCTGCGGGAGTGGGACGGTTTATAAATTTTAATAAATAAATAAATAAATGTGTATTTATAAATATGCACAGACATACATTAACATACATATATGTTCACAGAAAGAGGAAATTGGCATGAATTATACTGTACATATTTACTTTGTTAACTTTATACTCATTATATAAGGCAAAATCAGAGAAGGTAAGGATATCAATGATAGCTTTATATTCTCTTCTGAAACAAGTCAGCATATTGCTGAAGATCAGTTTCTGATGAAGCAACAACAGGGGAGTGCTTCTCCCTTCTGTTCTCATTGATTGTGATTTTAAAAAAAGAGATTAATATTGTGCTGATTTAAATTGCCCAAAACTTTTCGTTCTGTGCTAGAAAGAGAAGAATGATCTTTTGAGTTTCTTCTCTCTAAGCCTTCAGCTACATGTTTCCTGTGTAGCTGGAGTGGCTGGCAGTAAAGGCAGCCAAAGAAAACTGCTATCCCTTGGATTAATAAAACTCTGACAATTGCATACAATTAAATTCTTTTTAAAGGGCCCCCCTCACAAGAAATATTTAGCATTAATTATTCTATAGCTGAACCTGGTTTTGATGAATGAAGGCAAATATATGTGTCCCATAATAATGTTGCAGGATCTAATGCAGTGGTGGGATTCAGCCAGTCCGCACCACTTCAGCAGAACTGGTAGCTAATTTTTTGTTGCCCAGGCCCAGAATGGACTTCCAGAAGTAGCATCCACACAGACAACTGTTTGTTCACATATTTGAATCCCACCACTGATCTAATGTGAGTTGGTTACTGGGACCAGTGTTCAGTCTTCCAAGCTTTTGGACTTGTGCTGGTGCCCAGCCTCAGGGAACTTCTCTCTCAGATTGGATCCTAAACCTGGTTTTGTTCTGCATGTGTTTAAAAGATCCAGCCTTTCATAGCAAGCAGCTCAGCCACAAAATAACTGTTGAGGGCAGAGATTGGGGCCTGGGGACAAAGTATATACCAGCCATTTGGAATGGAATATTTGTGTATGATGATGGGCACCAGGCAGCTTGGTCTCTCTTGCTTTGCCCATGTAGGGAGAAAACACTGCTTTGCATAAGGTACAAGAAAATTCCACTAGAGTTTGCATTCCCAGCAGGCTAGGAGTGGACTGAGGATGTCATCATATGCATCTGTCCACCCCAAAGAGTGATAGCCTGTCATCATATGGGATAAGCAGGAAGTGTGGTTCAGCCTTTTGTTCCTTTTCCAGAAAATTTTAGAATTCCTTTTATGCTTTGTTAGGTTTTTTTTTAATTCAATTTTTATAGCTGCCCATGTCAACCAATGAGTCTGGGCAGCTTACAATTTTAATTTCAAGATTACTGTGTGGTTCTAAGATAACTTAATTGCCATCATTGTATAGAGTCCTTAGTTGTTTACATATTATAATCTGAACATTTTCCCCATTGTATTCAAAGTACTACAACTTCCTTGGCTGCTCATGTTTTATAAAACAGAAAAAGAAGGAAACATTTCTCTGGGCTTTATTTAAGGTGCAGAAAGTGGATGAAGCTGTAGAGCATCACATGATTATGTTCTAAGGGGCAAGAAACACACAAACACACACACACACACACACACACACACACACCATTCCTAGATGAAGTTGTTTCTAGTTTTCTTTTGCGCTCTCTCTCTCTCTTTCTCTCTCTCTCTCATCTCCCTCCCCCCTCTCTCAGAGAGAGACAGGGAGGGAGGGAGGGAGGGAGGGAGGGAGGGAGGGAGGAAAAGAGAGAGAGGAGGGAAAGGAAGGCTTGCAGGGATATTTGAGATAAAGCAAAGCCAGTTCCAAAATTGTGGAATGGAAAAAGATTATTTTCCCAACACTGTGGGAGAGATTATGACTTACTTTAGTATGTATTGGCCATGGGTTTTAAACTTAATAAAAAGTAAAGTGAAACCTTATTTGCTGTTGCATTTCCCAGAAAATATTGGAGCCACATGATACAATATATTTTTTCTGACTCTCTGCAAAGAATGCAGCTGATTTATTTCTCACCATCACATTCCCTGAAGTGGCTATTGGATCATGTTATCACAAGTTATTTAGAAAAATCAGAACAATAATATCAGACTGTACTTTTTTTAAAAAAATAAAAAATAAGAGGTAAAGTATCCTGAAACATAAGTTTAACACCTCCACCTACAAAGATGGAGGAAACTTTTACTACTTAAATATATTTTGGTATTTGGTAACTTGTGGGAAACCAAATAAGGTTTTTCTCAAGCTTTAAAAATGGTTAAAAAGAGTTATGGAAGAGGGGCCGGTTGGCACAGCCCTTAGATATTTTTTAACCATATCCAGCAATATTTTCTTAAGTTCTTTACTGTCAAATTTAATATGATATGGTGGCTGATAGCCTAGTGATAAACCACTGCAACTCACTCCAGATTTGATTCTAGTTGGAGATGCAAGTTGCAAAAAAAGGCATGGTTCAATCTGAATTAACAATCTGTAATTTGAGAACAAGCTGATATAGCATTTGGTTAAGAAAATTTCCATAGATTTTGCCCATAGACTATACTGGCGAAGCATCAAACATTTTGGCTAAAACACTTGTCAAGTTTCAGCCATTTTAGTATAGAGCAATGCACTTTTGAAATTGTCCTTTCTTTCTTAAGACAGAAATAAGAGAGAGGTCTTTGAAGAGGTTTCCAAACTGTTCAGCAAACAGATTATAGAGAAGTTGTGCTGAAACAATGCAAGAAGAGGGTAACTCCAAGAAACCATTGTTCAGGTAAACTTGCTCTTATTAGGATTTTTCTTCCTGTCATCATTGCTTTTACGAGATGCCATGAGAGTTAGCATAACTGGTTGGCCATCTAGGGCTTTCCTAGAAAGGACCCTTCTCATCATTTATCAGGGTTGTAGCTTGCTGAAAATATTCTATGGTAGTTATATATTTACTTATTACATTTATTTATTAATGTTATATGTTGCCCATTTCACCTTTGCAGAGACAGGATGGCACAGAGCATGTGATATTTCTAGAATGCAGAGGGTTTGCAGAAGACTTGCCATTCTTGAAAACAGTAAACATTTAGTCAGTACATATAGAATTAGTTTAGCCCTCCTCATCAGGAGCCTTAAATCTGCCCTGGTCATGCTGAATTTAAAAGGAAGTTTTAACCCAAGAGTGTAAGTCATCCTTGAGCTTATATTTAGAGAGCTGAATTGCACTTCCAGTATGTTGGTGGGAGTAGCACTGAAATGTAATATTACAATATTAACCCAGAGGTCAAGTTAATGCTTGTGGTTGGCCTTATCAAAGGAGTTGAGAGCAATGAAACTGAAGGAAACTCAAAGCAATGTTAGCTCTGCCACACCAGTAAAGGTGTTATAGGCAAGGACGTTAGAGGCCCTAGGCTGATTGGCTAATGTCAAAGAGTCCAGCATGCCTTTAAACCCTCCTTTCAGTATTCCTTATATGTGGAAGTGATGGCATTGCAACTTGTCTGCAACACTCGTAGGAGCAGCAACAAAAAAACAGCAACAACCCCCCCCCCACTGAATTTGATATGTGCTTCAAGAAACTTCAAGTACTTGAAAGCTATCTGACTTTATTTACTGCTTTAAAGCAAATTTGATTCATAAATCAAATTTACTACTTCAAAACTGTATTGAATCAAAGGATGCCTTTGCACAGCCCTAACGGCTATTCTTTTATACTTCATGCAGTTGGCTGAATTTTATGTAATTCCCCAGAAATGCCGTGTCAGATGACCAAATCTTAATCAATTCCTTTGAGTTTTTCTGCACATCACTTTGCTTTCTCTGGCACATGTAGATTAAATACATGGGGATAGCTGATTCTCCATAATATTTTATTACTAGGCACACTATTTCTGCTCCAGGAAATGATGAGGTTATAACTTGTCTTTTCTGTTTATGAGAGCCAAGTCACCAGCTGTTCAGTCTGAGAACCTGAGATCAGTCTGCTATACAAATGCCACACAAAAAAGAAAACTACAGGAATGTTTCTCCAACTAATCGTAAAGAACGAAGATGGCCAAATGGGGGAAACATCCTGGCAGGTGTGTGAACATCTTAATGTCATAGGGAAACCAACAATATCACTATTCTGTTTATAGAACTGGCAAGTTGCATGCCAACAATCTGATTGCTGGCTGCCCTGGCTTTCTCAGATCCAGCCTCTCTTCTCTTACCTTGTGATGATGATTTACTTAGCGGGAATCAAATGGGTGGCAGATGTAAGGTCCCATGAGCTGCAGATTGAGGTAAATAGTGTGTCATAACCCATTCATCAATTGATAATGCAAGCCAAATAGAAAAATCTACAAGAGGAAAGGAATTGATAAGCATTTTGCCCAGGAAATGGCATGGATCATAAGCAAATCTGTGAGATTTTTCTTCTGCAAAGAAAACCCCGATTAAGGGATCTGGGAGAACAGTCAATATGAATGAACAGTGACACAGTACAGAACAAAAGAAGTAGCTAAGGCAATTTTGAGAAGAACTACACAAATGCTGTGGAATAGGGACACATTTTTCAATGTGGCACGTGAATATCAAAGGAGAACTGGCACAGCTTGTACCACAGTGGGAAGAAGAATCAGAAAATAAGATACCTTTCTCAAATAACTGCCCTAAGTAGTCTTCATAGATCCTTTCTGCACTCCTTTTTATAGTTTATATTACTGTATGTTGCTTGAGTTGTTAAAACTGTTGAAGATAAAAGAGTGAATCTGGATGATATAAGCATCTATAATTAAGTCACATAGTTTTCAGCAAATTTTGAAGATGAGACTCTGTGTTCTTTAAGAAGTCTTCATCTTGTGTCCTCCTCCATGAGCCTAACCTATCAACCAGTCATCATAAAGGTGAATAAGATATACTATAATCAAAAGATTTACAATTATACCTAGCGTTCTTAAGCCAGATCAAACCAGTTGTCTACCGTGTTAATTGTGTTGATGAGTTTGACTTTCCAAGATTTCTCACATAATGGTTTCCTAACTTTATTCAGGAATGCCAGTGACTGAACCTGAAATCTTCTGCAAAGCATGTGATTTATAATTAAGTAACAACCTTACCTTATTTAAATAGTTTGCTTCTTATTTTCTTTTGGCAACTTCAGTTAAAATTCTTTCTGTCTATATGTATATGTCAATTAGTCTGATGTAGTGCATAGAGTTCAGTATCCTATGCATGTTGAATTCAGTAGGCAAATAAAACTGCCCATCGGTGGTGAATGAAAGTGAATGTTGAATACACAAGATGTTGAAGTGGTTCTATCCTATAGAAAGGTAAATGTGGATTGAAACATAAAACACACATATGAAGGAAAAGTGATTGGGTCTAGAGCAGAGGTGTCAAACTGCCACCCCGTGGGTCAGTTGCATCATATAGAGGCCACGCCCACCCCAGCTCCGGCAATGCAAAAGAAGTCACAATATATCACAACATGTCATGTGACAGGGTGAATTTGACATCCATGGTCTAGAGGAAGTGAAAGTTTGAGAAAGTGACTGAAGTTGATAAGATATTCAGAAGGAGGGGGAGGAGTTTAAAGAACAAAGGACAAAGTATAAAGTAGCTTCTGTGCAGGAAGCAAATAGTTTGTAAGGATAGAAAGAACTGAGATTATATATATATATATATATATATATATATATATATATATATATATATATATATATATATATATATATTCCTTGTGTAAACTGAATTTCATTACAGTTCCTTTTTTTAATTTCTCACCTTTAATTTATTTTGCTTAGTTTTCATACTCTTTTTCTATGCTTTGCATAAGGTTGTTTACTTCTAAATGGCACCACATGATATATATGGTATGTATGAGTTTATCATTTCCAAGGTATATACTACATGATATATCTTGCTAGTGGATATGAGGTATATGTACTCTAATTCAATGGTTGCCTCAGCCATGAATATAATAAAACGTTACACAAAAATTTTCTATTCTGGCTAGAGTCTCTGAACAGTCTAGACCAGACATGTCAAATTCATAATGTCATGTGACGTCGCGTAACATATCGGAACTTTTTCCCCATTGCCAGCAATAGGGTAGGTGCAGTTTCCTCGTGATGCGTCTGGCCTGCAGTCTGGCAGTTTTACACCCCTAGTCTAGATCTTGGAGAGAAAAGTAGCAATTTTCAGATTTATAAAACTATATATTTTTAGTAAATGCTAATTATTATTTATATAAAAATATATTTCACTGTTTCCTTAATAAACAGATAAAATTAGCAATATATAGCACAGCTGTTATCAAAATAATAAAAATATGCAAAAGCAGCAATTAATTTTAAATGGTTATTACATTATTTATTTAATCATTTATTTATCTGTAGAGGAGGTCAAGGTAGTATACACAGTTCTCCTTTTTTTCCTATACAACAACAATTCTGTGAATTACACTAAATTGAGAGAGAGTGATTAGCCTCAAATCACCCAATAAGCTTCCATTGCTGGAAGAGAAACCGAATCAGAATTTTCACAGACTTGGTTTGAAATTGATTTGTTGCAAATAAACTAATACTTCTAACGGGGCTGGATAAAGCTTTGATTTGGGAGGTTTCAGTCATAGGCAATTTAGTTTAATCAAATCAATTTTCCTAATCAAATTGGAATATGGAATAAGATTAAATCAGAATAAGTCCATTGAAATGTTTTTGTACATATTTAGAACTTTTTAAAACTGGTTTGTTTCTAACATTCTTAACAGAAATAGAGAATGATGAAAACTGAAGAAGTTCGAACTTAATAAATAAATCACACAGGGAGGTACAGTCAAAGTGTGTATACTCTAGATTTATCTATTCTAGGAAAACTAAAGTATTAGGTACATTGTAAAATAATAAGGAAAAAGCATATTATTAAAAAGGACAGTGGTGGTAAATTGGAATTGTTAAAAAAAGAACCTGAGCAACTGAAAACTATAGGGACCAGTTATTGACTAGTTTACAGACTTTATATAAATTCTATGATAAGCAAAATAAATGAAAAACTAGAAGTTAGTAATCTGCAGACTAAAATAGTGGTAGCTGCAGCTGATAAAGCTCTCTGTGAGGGAGATAGACAGAAGTCTGATATATAAACAAACAATAAAGTGTCACTAATAAGATGCATACTGATAGAACAGAAGACCATTTAGAACCAACAGATAATAGAAATAGAAAAAAAAAATGAATTAAAATTAAAAGAATTGGGGAAAGCAAAAGTGGAAAAATCTTATTACTTTTTTAGTTAGTTTAATTGCATCAACACTAGAATTGATGCAATATAATTATTGATTCAGCTTATCATATGCATTTCTAAGGAAAAGATGTTTTAGTAATATTTCAAACAGTTCAGGAAGAATGCTTTGGAGAGCTATATGGAACACAGTGCCATTGAAAAATAATTTGTGCATATTTTAACATTTTTTTTTATACTTGAAAAAGTGCAAGAACTACATTGTTAACAGGTAACTGAACAGGATCAAGTGTATCAGGTTAGCTGGTTAGGCTTACTAATTCTGAAAATTAAAAGTTGCTTTCTTAGATTCTCTTATCTTGCTACCTTTTCCCCATCCTTGATGGCCAACACCTAATATTTTACTAACATGAAACAGAAAGAGTTCACTGGCCATTTGAAGTCTTCAGTAATTATGTTGCATTGTTCTGTAAAATGCCAGGGTAAATGTAAGCATAGTTATGGTGTTCAATATTCAGCCTCAGCCTTAATTGAAGCAATGTAGCTATAACAGATTAGGAGGTAAGTTTAGAGTTAGAGATAACAAGTAAAGGAACTAAAAGTAAATTGGCCTGGCATCATACTTGGGTTGGAAGGTTTATGGTTAGTCCTACTGGAGCTATTCTATATTGATACTCCCCTCCCCATTACCTGTGCTCATTCTCACTCTCTTTCCTTCTTTCTCCCTTCCCCCCCCCCTCTCCTCCCTCTCTCTCTCTGTATGTGTGTCTCTGTCTCTCTCTCTTCTCTGACTTGGTCTTTGTCTGTCTATGAAAACATAGGAAAATAAATACAATAGCCATAACACAGTGAGCAATTGAATATCATTAAATACCTGGAAAAACACCACTATCAAAAAGGACAAAAACCAGGATTGTCATGGTAGCTCTCTTTGAGGGTATTTTTTTCAAGCTAAGCACCATTGTGATCATCTTCATTTTGGTAGAAGTATCTGGCAAATGGCCTCAGAGAAAGGTCTTAAGTTCTGGGCAGGAAAATGCTTTGTTCTGTGCAATTTGGGGCTTAATAGGCTAATACTAGTACAGAAAATTATAGGTTGGGATATTTCCACTGTTTCTTGATAAAGTCATTACTTTAATGGAATGAATTTGAGGAAGACTGATGCCAAAGAAACTTGTTCTTTTATTTTAAAAGAAAACTCTGTCTTGCTTGTTAAGTTTGCATTGAATAAACCAAAGTGACAGCTTTTGTTTTCAAATAAAATTTTCCGACAGCCACGGAAGATGGTACGGATCACTATTCCTTTCATTTCCCCGACTTGTCCCTACTCTCTTCCCACTCCCTTGAAAATTTATTTCTGTGAGTCTTTTAAAATTCAGATCCTATCGTTTGTAACAAATGATGTGAAGTCTTAGGTATAGTACTTGCAGTCTCTGTTTGTTAAAATGAAGGAAGAGGCCCTTCCAACACTTTGGGATTTTTATGAATGATTTACATCTGGTGCTAAAGTTCATAAATGAAACGTGGGGAAACCAGATGCTTCATTTCTTGACTGCATCGTGTCTGCACATACTGATGGTGAATTGAAAACAGAGACGCCTCATAAATCAACCAAATCTATTTTTGTACTCTCAATTTCCATTCGAAAGATCCATATAACTCCCAAACAAATGTAATAAAATTGGTTCCCGAGAAACCCTTTATGTTTCTCAGTGTGGACATGTTAATAACCCCCCCCCCTGTGTGTGTGTGTGTGAGAGAGAGAGAGAGAGGGGGGGGGAGGGAGGGAGGGAGAGAGAGAGAGAGAGAGAGAGAGAAGAGAGAGAGGAGGTTGGAAATTGGGAAGTGAGAGATATGAACACAAGTAGAAAAAGTCAGCTTGTTCCTTAGAATAAAAAGGGGTTCAGAATAAATGGTTGCTCTAGATCAGTGCAGAAGGTGTGACATTTAACAAAACAGATGGAGGGAATCTGCCAAAACATTAGGCAACCTTAACCATTTGTACAAAGAGGGCTATGAATTAAGAAAGAAAAAAGTTTCTGTAGCACTGCTACCCTGGATGTCATACAAATGCAAGTGGGTATATGTGTGAGCAGTATCACCACCAGTGTCCCATGTTTATCTTTTTTTTAAATATCTTCCATCTGTGAGCCAAATTATTTAGTTATTGAGAACATTTTTATCCTGTTCCTTCAGCTGTGCAGAAGAAGCTCTCAATGCAATTCACAAAAAAAATGGTAACTGTTTACAACTTTTAAAAAGGTTAAAGGGAAAAGGCTAGGAAGGAAGGGGGAAAAGTCAGCTCTCTGCCTTTCACACACAAACACAAATTCACACCACATTATTTCTAAACTGATTCAATTTACACAGTATGCCACCTCTCTTCTAGGTACTCAAAAATTCTGGGAACCTATAATTCCCTTCTCCAATTTTTCACCCTTATAAAAACTGAGATAAATTAGACCAGGGATGTCTAACCTTGGCAATGTTAGGACTTATGGACTTCAGTTCCCAGGATTTCCCAGCCAGCCATACAATATAATATGAGCAAAAATAATCTTTTACTCACTGGGCTCCAGAATCTCGTGCTTGCTCAGGGGATTACAATTGCCAAAAAGTATTCATGAATACTTTGTGCATAAAGCAGTTTCTGGTTAGAGGTTACATAGTATGTCCCCTCTACCATCAGTCTTTCTCTTGGATGAAGAAAATGAATTAATCAGACTTCTCCTCCTGAAAATCAAATTGGGAGTCAGTTAGGACTCTCTAGTCTGATTTAGCTACTTGCCTCTAACTGGGGCATAATGATATTGGTATTGTTGATAATAAGACTAATTTCATTTATTTATTCAATTTCTACAGCCACTCATCTCACACAAGTGATTCTGGGCAACTAAATGATGAGCAAAGAAAATTAAAATCTATAGTCTCACTCTTGACTCTAGGAATTTTAAATGCATGACCAGAGAACAACAGGCCTATCTCATAGAATTACAGGATCAGAAGGGATCCTAGAGGTCTTCTAGTCTAACTCATTGCCCAAGGCAGGAGACCTTATTCCATCTTTTTTTAATCTCTAGAAAATCAGGGAAGGTCCCTTCTGAAATACTTTGCAAGCTTTTCCCCACCTATGGACTGAGCTGTCTTTTATCAGACTGTTTCCTAGACAGTCAGTCTTTGTCCTATTTCCCAAGTTCCCATAGACCAAGGCTAGGCAACCTTGGCTCTTTTATGACTCGTGGAACTATGGGGGGATGTTGAGTGGAGAGACAGTCACTTCATTCCAGGGTTGAATGGAGAATGAAACTTACCCCTGCCTAGTTGAAGTCCAACTTTGTGGGGCAATTCAAGTGGTGATAAAGACTCCAGCCTGAGGTTTTAAATCACTGCTAGGTAGAGAAGACAACACTAGTTTAACTGGACCAAAAGTCTGAACTCAATATAATTGTCATGATTCCGATAGATGAGACCAGTAAAAGCAGAACACCAAGGCAAGAGGTTTCCTTAAAGAACATATTTATTGGCAACAGTATGAGCCGAGGTGGTGCAGCAGTTAGAGTACAGTACTGCGGGCCACTTTAGCTGACTGTGTTCAGCAGGTCAGCGGTTCAAATCTCACCGGCTCAAGGTTGACTCAGCCTTCCATCCTTCCGAGGTAGGTAAAATGAGGACCCAGATTGTTGGGGGCAATGTAAATATATACATACATTGCTTACTGGTGTACACCGCTTAGAGATTGCTTGCACTTAAAGCGGTATATAAGTCTCATAACTAACTAACTAAATAAATAAACAAAGTTTTGGCACAGTCAAAAGTGAAACCAAGACTGGAGTTCCCTCCCAAGCATTTCAATGTTACAAAGTTGAACTTCCCACCCCAGCACTATGTCATTATCCATGTTCCCCAATAGAATATTTTGGTGGACTTTCTAACGGATGGCTCAGCCCACCAAAAGCCAAGCAGCAATGATCTTGGTTCCCCCGGGACAATTTATTGTTTAGTTTAATTTTAAAACCACTCATTCCCACTCCCAATACTGTGGCAACTGAAAATGAAGCAGAAATGGCTTCAGCCAGGATTGTTGCAGCATTGACAATAATATAAGATGGTTTCACTGAAGCTTATTACAATTCACCAACAAAGTGAATTTCAATCTGGAGTGCTTTTTTCAAAACAGGCCAGGAAAAAATGCAAAAAAGTTGCAGTATGTTATCTTCTTTGAGCATTGAAGTATTTATCATTGTGCAAATGATCATTTACAATACGATATTTCATCTTAAAATGAAATAATCTTTCACCCCATGCATATATTTTTAAAGCAAAGAGAGATGCAAAACAACTGTAATCTGAAGGGATGCATCTGGAATACAATGCTTTATTAGTTACAATTGTTACTGAATTCATGTATAATCCATCCTTTCCCTGACCATGAAGCTCCAGGCATATTAAGTGGGGCTCCCAGACAGCCTCCTGTATATCTCATGAAGCTTCCTGTGTCATATGTCTTCAGGTTATGCCATGATGTTAATGCTCCAATAAACAAAAATTGTAACAATGAAGGTTGATGGAGGCTGCTATAAATACAAAACATTTGTTTAAATGACAGAATGACCAATCTGGCTTCAATGGTGAAGCACAAGGTAACCTAACCTTACACTATAAGTCCTTATAGCTGTATAAAGTTCACTTCTTCTAACTCCCCAGCCCACTTAGTAGTTATCAGCGCTAAATGAGAGTTGTGGAAAGTCCTAACACATCACATAAAAATTGATTGGAGAAATGTAATTCAGAAGAGAGAAAAAACAAACTTCCATGGATTCTAATTTCTCTCTCTCCTGCTATGGGTTGGCTTCATTGTCTATCCAGATAACTATCAGTTTCCCATCATGGACAGCATACATAAGTATAACCAGAGCTGGGCTATTAAGATGATGCTACTCATAATACATGGGCAAGGATCTAGAATCTGATGGGGCAGGCAAGACTCTGCAGTTTCCATTTTTGTTTCTTATTTGTAATTATGCTTACAATACAATTAGACAATTTTAGTTGAATAGAATAGAATAGAATAGAATAGAATAGAATAGAATAGAATAGAATAGAATAGAATAGAATAGAATAGAACTGGAAGGGACCCTGGAGAAGCAAGAGAACCTATACCATTTCAGACAAGTGACTGTCTATTCTCTTCTTAAAAACCTCCAGTGATGGAGCGCGATTTCTGGAGGCAAGCTGTTCCACTGGTTAATTGTCCTCACTGTTAGAAAGTTTCTCCTTAATTCCAGGTTGCTTCTCTCTTTGGTCATTTTCCAACTATTGTTTCTTGTCCTGCCCTATAGTGCTTTGGAGAATAATTTGACCCCCTCTTCTTTGTGGCAGCCCCTCAAATACTGGTATACTGCTATCATGTCACCCCTATTTCTTATTTTCTTTAGACTAGCCAAACCCAAGTAAGTCCTGCAGCCATTCTTCATATGTTTTAGTCTCCAGGCCTTTGATCATCTTAGTTGCTCTTCTCTGAACTTTTTCCAAAGTCTCAACATCTTTTTTGTGGTATGGTCACCAAAATTGATTGAAGTTTCTGGATTAGATGAATCGATCTTTCAGTGGAATTAGGTATTATTTCATTTACTTCTGCGTTTGAGTTAATGATTGTGGAAGCCAGTGAAAAAGGAAGAGGAAGAGAGTTTACAATGTCAATGTGATTTTTAGTACTTTAAAGCTAGCCATGTTGTTTTAAAGGGCTGTTGTTCATGTTCTTAAATTTCTCCCTATACCTCTGCACTGAAGTCCTGTCTTAAATGGGACCACTGTCCTTGAGTTTAACATGTTCTGGTTTTCTTTTCATGCTTTCAGGAAATTCCTCAAACTGACGCTACCGCTCTCTATTCTTCCTTGGTTACCATTCTGTTCAAAATACGTCCTTTCCTAATACAAATCTCTATATGTCATAAAACACAAAGGGAAGTGCTTTTCATGCTAAATATCAGAAGAGTGCTCTCTTTTTCTCAAATGCCCAAATAACCAAAATGATGTGTTCATTTGAAATTCCATTCATGTAGGCCCTAATAAAAGCTATTATAAAATACAATTGTGTGGAGACAAAAAGAGAGATAATATCGCTATAGCTCAATATAAAATTTAAGTAATTAAGACATGAAAACTATTACACAATTTACTTTGAATGCGGCATGAATAATAAAACATTTAACCATTACTTGCCCAATTTTTCATGCTTTTTTGGAGGGAAAAAAAAAGATTTTAACACACTCTGCTAAAGGCTTTCTCTCCATAATCCTTTTTCTAAATAATGAAGGGAAATTCACAGGGAGAAAGCCTAAATATATCCCAGAAAGGACACGTTTTCCTTTCTTGTAAAATGCAGTAATTTTCCTCCCACTAAAAGATGCCAAAATTATAAAATTAGTCAATGGTAAAAATCAAGAATGAAAAGTTACATCATTAATAGCCTCACTATGCATCATCTCCCAAAATATAAAATCGGTCAATATATAGATTTAAAATAAATACATGTATGAATTCCATTTTGGTTTTTTTACAGATTGTTTAAAGAACTTAATGTGGCATATATTGCTCCTTCTCTATTTTGTCTGGTATGAGAGGGATCATTCCCCCCCCCTTTTGCTTTTCTTCATGTTGGATATACTTCTATACTAGATTTTCTTTTTGTTTTTCTTTCTCTCTCTCATAAAGTAGTTATTCTACTTTCTCTGTAGTCTCTGTTCAGCCTTTCCCATAGGGAGATAGATGGTGACTAAGGAACTCTGGGAGTTGAAGTCCAGACATCTTAAAGTTGCCATGGTTAATAAACTCTGTTCTATATTAACCCTGAGCCCTGGCCACAGGGGGCAACTTCACCAGGGAAATCATCCAGATCCTCAAGAAATAGCCCTAGGCTCTTGGTGAGCTATTAAGATTGTATGCATTCCTCTTTTTGAGGGTTATACTATGTGTATTTTTGGTGCCCTTTATATACAGCCTGTTTCCCCCCCCCCCGTCATTAAACCGAGAAAGAGGAAGGACTGAATGGTGCTCTATGCACATATTTGGGGTTCTTTTTATCTCTCGATCTTCTGAAGAGGGAATGAAACTACTGGACCACTATCAGGATTGGCATCAGTCATTTTGTCTCCCGTGCTGAGTTCTTGCGCTAAGGAATTTATATCCATACATTGTGCTTCCTTTGTACAATTTAACAGCACCCGCTGCATAATCTAACTACACCTTTCCTGTTTTTAATAAGGTCCCTTGTTTCATCACATCTGCTAGCAAGGAATAGTTTCTTTTGTTTCATTTTGGGTGCCTTTCACTGGATCACAATATCCCCAGGCAAAGTCAGCTATTGTTTAATGCTTCAGTAGGTGGCACTCTTTCCTTTGAATCCAGTGGATACCCTCAGCACAAAAGTGGTACATTCAATAGTCTTGATGGAAGCTCTGTTGCAAGTGTATGCATGGGTGTATAATATGTGTAAGTCTTTGCACTTATGAGTATTTGTTTCTTTCTGCTTCCTTCATATATTTCCATCTGACACAAACACCTGCTTGCCAAGATAGTGGGTCTTCCTAGCTGCTCACAGACCTACCCTATATATGAATTCAAACAGATGGTGAATTGCCCTTTTTCTTTCCTCATAAGAATATGCACATGATTGTGTCAGACCAAAGCTCACCAACACTTGTTTTATAGCACTGGCCAGCCAAATTCTTTGCATTATTTTTTGCAGCATCTTACAGCCTATATAATTCCTTGCTTCTGGGCATGATGGCATAATTCACTGGAATCGTATGAATTGGACTCAAGATTTTGGGGACAGAGAGGATGACTACTAGTTAGCTAGAACTAGCTCCCAACAGATATCAATAATGGTCTTTCTGAACTAGAATTTTAGCATCTGCAGAATTTAGAAGGCCACAGGATAGGTGATAGTCCAATGATATCCCAAGATCCCATAGAAGGATATTACATTGAATTTCTGGCTCCAAGTATCAAGGGACATCACAGAGATGTGCCCTTACAACAATATGAATTTCCAGAAAAGTAGAAAACTCATGGAAAGAGAAAACTCATGGAAGAGTGAAAAATGATGATAAAATTGGGTTATTTAGTGTGAAATACGATAGATTTCTAACTCAGAATAATGCATTACATTTTTAAAACATAAAAATGTATGTTTTGATAAAACATTATGGACAAAATGTATAAGGAATGCTTGGAGACACTTGAAAAAGAAAACCCTGAAGAAGAGAAGAATGTAGAGAGATGGTAGCTTCAAGTAAGTAGACCAGATAACCAGGAATATGTAAATAATGGATTCCTTCATTGGCAGGCTCTAGACTAGATGAAATCTGGACTTCATTCCAATCCTTACTCTTAATGATTCTATGCAATGAAAGTAGTGTTTAAAATGCTATTTCTATCAAACTACTAGATCAAAGTTATTAGATAATGTGCAAATTTAAAATTGTCTACTCTTGGGGAATTCACAAAAATCATCAGTTTGAGCTCATTTAGTATTTAATACCAACAATTCATATAAGCAAATTTCAGTTCAAAACACTTCCATACTATCATCATGGATATGAAATTTATGAAATTCTCTATCTGCCAGGAAATTACCTAACCCATTTCATTAAATCTAGGTTAATAAAGGTATTATTGCCAGTACTGGTTACATCTAAAACAAATCTATGTTTCCTCACACACTAGAAACTTTTCATTTAGTCTTACATCAAACATTACTGTGATGAACATAGTGCTAAAAATGCCTGTACCATAAGAAGATAAACTATGAGTCCCAATAATTGGCTATTACACTTAGCATCTGGACCAAAGACTAGGCCAGCAAACAAGACTGATTATGAACTCCTTTTTTAACTTAATTAATCTTAATATTTTTATCTTGCTTTTAAAAATACTCAGATCCCTTTTCTTGTGCAGATGGGAAAGTACACCACATTTCTTCAAAAATTATAGTAATTATTTGTGATTTCATGGGTATATTTGTAGAAATTAACATATGTGAATATTGTTGAAAATAGGCATCATTTCTATCCTCTTTTTGGTGTTGCATTTCCTCTTCTTTTTTTCTTTAAAGAAGGGAAAAATCCAATGTACAATTTAGTGTGCATTGTTAGCTGTTCAGATGGATAGTTTTGTTAAATGTAGAAAAGATGCTGTGTGGTAAAAGAAGAGAAGAGAAGAGAAGAATGGCATTGCAGAGGATAATGAGAAGGATGAAGAAGATGCGGAGGGAGGAGGGAGAAGGAAGAAGAAGAAGAAGAAGAAGAAGAAGAAGAAGAAGAAGAAGAAGAAGAAGAAGAAGAAGAAGAAGAAGAAGAAGAAGAAGAAGAAGAAGAAGAAGAAGAATTGTAAAATAAAGGGTAGCTTATCCTGTCTCCAAAACATGAATCTTTAGAGGCAGTAAAACTATTCAGATCAATCTGACCCTTCCAAGGAAAGGTATGGACATAAAAAGCAAAGAAATTGTCAACATACTGGAGATAAAAATGGCTTCATTGGTCTTTCCTGAAATGTCACATTTTTCTGAAGTAATTTAACAATGGATTTTCTTGCTTGCTGAAATTTCTGTTCTTAGTGTGATGAGTTGAGAGGAAGCAGGGTGCCAAATCAGATGACCTAGGTAAAAATGCTTTCCTAGTGATGGTTATTTTATAATTTGTTTTTCTTACTAATTAACTCTAGATTTTTTAAAAGTTAAAAAAGTAGTAGATTCTGATCTTTACAGTAGCAATAAATGCATTTATATTTACCTTCTTTCTCTCAGTTTAAATCAAGGATTCTTTCTTTCCATAGTCTACCTTTTTTAATGACTGAACCCATAAACCACAGTTATTTTTCCACTTCCAGTCACTAACAAGGAAGTGTGGCCCTTTCTGACCCACAAAATTGGGTTTGTGAGTTTAAACAAACAATCAAAAAAGGACAAGCAATACCTTAGGTTTGGTTATCAGCAACTGCACTAGGCTCTGAATTATGGCCCACCAATTCTACTTTCTCTCACCCAATATTCCAATATTGGAATATTCCACTATTCTATCACCAACTCGCTTAGTGTGCCATTGGCTGCACACATTTCTGACAGCTCTTGGTGAAAAAGCCAGATTGTTTTAATTCAGTGGCATTCCATTTTCTGTTTTTGAGCTCCAAGGATTTTTAAAACCTTTTCTCTGAAAATAATAATAATTACCCAAGCCCTTGGAAATGGCTCAAAAGATGGACAAAAATGCTAATTCCAGTCTAAACATGTGGCTGACTCTGTGATCAACCATAATATAATCTTCAAAGGTATTTATAATGAATTAATCACTGCTGATTTAAAGTGTCATATGGCTTCTATTTCATCATGAGTCCTTTGCTTGTCTACTTTGTGTTTGTCTTTACAGTCATTTATTATTATTACTATTTTAAAACCAGGCTTGTGCTGCTAACAGCATGATAGTATAATAGGAATAGGCATCATTTGGAACAGTTATTAATATATAAAAGTTAGTCAATACACAAAATGGTTAGTTGCATAAATGGTCAAGTTCAGTTAGACACAATTGAAGCTGCATTATCCATAATTGCTGGAGCTTTGATGTCAATACATGAAGTAGGCTGGAGAAAGTTCAGTTTAGCCCTGAAATTTTTGATGTAACCATCGAAACAATCAATGTGCTTTTGAAGGCTAAAACTTATTCTTGTAAAGTTTATATATGAATTAATTCTGTATCGAATCTTTTGGAATAATAGTGCATATATCTAAGAATCACTTCTTGGATTTCCTATTGTTTTCCTTTCCTGGCATTGCAGGCTGACCCAAATGGATCAACCACTATGGAGAAATCAGGGAAGGGACTAAATTCCAGTGAGAAAGAGCAGAGAGTTTGCAGCCAAAGATCCTGGATTCAAACTCTACCATCTTCTCTTAATATGATTAAGTTGTAGACTCTATACAGAATCTTGACCTCTAGACAGTCTCTAAAATTAGCACTGTGTAAAAAATAAAAGTGGCAGATATTAACCTGGTGTCTTTTATTTCTTTCTTTTTCTGCCCTGAAGGCCCTTTGGAAAGTGAAGCAAAAACAGAGAAAAAAATGCTATTGTATATAGGTGAAGAGTAGTTAGATCAACCCCACTGAGATTAGGTGGATGAACAAATGATCTATTAAAGAAAGTAATATATGGTGTTTGGATAACCTATAATTGTGTTAGTATTTGTTTTAGATTTTTTTAAAATGTTGAATTTATACATTTCTTTTTTATGGATGTCCCTGTCCTGAATGTTCTAGAGAGATTAGGAAATAAATGTTTTCAGTAAAAATAAGGATCATTTCTCTTAGAAAATGTCCCTTGTATTTACATATGGGAATAATGCCCTGCCTTTCTCAAAGAGGTTGAAGAAATAAAATGGCATGAGGAGTCATTTTCCCAGGCATCACTTTTATCTCAGAACAATTTGCATCTCAGCAATTTATAAATCTGACACTTAGGAATGGAGCAAGGATTTGCATGTTTTCCATGCCTAGAAGAAAAAAATATGGGTAGGAGAGGACAGAGGTCAGCAAGAAACAGTAGGGCCTGTTTTTATATGAAGGTTGGGTGGTAATCAGAATATTTCTAGACATAATAGGATGAAGTTATCTTTTAGCTTTTTTCTGAATATTGTAATGTAGGTCTTTGCCTAAATAAAGCCCAGAATAATGGCTAGGTTATGGAAGATCATATATAAATAGATACATAAGAAGAAACAGCTTAAGAATTGAATACATTCTGAAAATTGTGTGAAAGGATGGATACCAATATTTGTATAGACTTTACAAAATTGCAAACTCATGTAGATTCAGGATGAAACTAACTTTATTTTTTTTCGTATAGTATAGTAGTTAAGTTGGACCGGCAGGTTCAAGTGCACACTGACTTTCAGCCTATGTTACATCAGCAGGATTGTTGTTGTAGAACAGACATGTCAAACTTGCGACATCACGTGACGTTACATGATGTATCGGAGCTTTTGCTCCATTGCCGGCAATGGAGTGGGCACGGTTTCCTGGTGACGTCTGGCCCATGGGCTGGCAGTTTGACATCTTTGTTGTAGAGAAAAAAATGAAGGGACATCCTCATGGAAGATGCTTTGAACTCTTGGAAAGAAGTAGGCTGGAAGTATAACAGATAAACCAAAACAAAACAAACCAAACCAAATAATGAATGTGCTGGAAAAATAAAAACACATCCTATAGAAATAACATAGATTCATCCACATCCATCTATGATTGTCTTTTTTTTTGTTATTTTCACTTGTTGTCTTAACCTTATATAAGCAATCTATACTTTAGTGACTGAGATGGCATATAAGCTGTTTAACAAATCTAACTTAGTGGCAATCTTTATTTTTCATTCATAGCTGTCCTTTGTCCTCATTTCCTATCACAGAGAGTTTCAGGAGATGGAGGAAATACCACTCTATGGTGTCCTATCATGGACCTGCACTTGTAATTATGGCCTTCTAAAATGGATACTTAATTTTGCAATTTGCACATTTGCTTACCAACTCACATCTCCAAAATATCCTATAGTCTTGGTTTTAAAATAGTGCTGGTATTTCTCCATCAAAATGCTTTCTGTAAAAAGTCAGCTAAATTGACACATATTTTCCTTTAACAAGTTCTCTAAATATAGCTCCATTTCTTTCTTTATAAAACTCACTGTCGGTTTCCAGCTATGATAAAGAATATTAAAATTAAAACCTACAGTGAAGGGGGGAGAATTCTTTGTTGAAAATTTTATGATTGTTGTATCAAACTGCATTAAAAAGAGTAGCGATTTTTTTTAAAAAAAACCCGCTTCTCTTTTTAAATAGTGAGAAATACAAAATTTAATATCTTTATGAACTTAAAATGGGATGCAAATAGGCATATTTTCAGACATGTCATTTTATTCAAAAATTAACAGAATGACTAATTATCTATTGCTGTCATCTATCCTTCAGAAAGGGAAACTGAGTAATTTCTTGTCTCTATTCATACTCCTGCTATACTTTTCCTATTTTTTTTGTTATTACAATGAAACCAGCTGTGTTTACTCAGGGGAACGGTAAAAAACACATATCTCAGGATGGTAGTTATGACTATGCAGTTGAAGCTCCCCATGTAATAGCCGCCATCTTGATGTTTTTGACCTGTCTCTGCAGACTTGCCTGGATGAAACTATAATACTACAAACTTCTTTCTCTTTTTCTGTAATAATTCAGAGTGGTTCTGTTCACAGTTCCTGCCAGCTAATCAGCTGTGCACTTTTCATTTGTTTGGGTGCTTCTTTCCTTATTTGAGCCTGCACTTGTTAAATCTTAAAAATTAATCACAATCTAATATTGTGAAAAACTGTAGAAATAGCCTTGGGAAGGGGGAAGTAATAATTAAACTGTTAAGGTAGGAGTTTTGGAAAAGACCACTCAGCCTTGAGAAACGGGAAAGTGTAAGGAAGAAACTCAAAAGAATCCTGGCTTGGTTAGGGATAGTATTGGGCAGAGATAAATCCTGACAGGCTTTTGGACTTTTATTATTTTAACCTGGCATAATAAAAAGCATTCCTAAGGTCCCTGCTACTTCTGTTCCTTGCCTTTGCCTGCCTCAAATATTAATTAGGAGTTAAACCAATAAAGCAGAGGAAAAATATCATGGATGCTAGTAAATTTGTTACAGTGACCATTAGCTATTCAAATATTGAGTTATAGAAAAGGATCTTTGTCCAGCACTAACAGGATTGGTGTCTGGCACACTTCCTAGAAAAGATTTTCTACATTTGCAGTGCTACCATCAAGAAAATTGTATCTTGCGTCATTATTTACTACACTTATCCTGTTACATCCTGACCTGATGGAAGACAAGGAGAGCTTGACAGAAGGAGGGATTTTCTTTCATTCTTTTTCATCACCACCACCTTTCAGGGTCATGAAATATGTCTAGTCTGCCTTGAAATACCTTTGGAGACCTCTCATTGAATGTTTGGCCCCATATATTTGTGTCTATGTTTTTTTTAACTAATATATTTCTCTTTACATTATAAAAATGCAGACTTAGATAATGAGCTTATTTAGGACATGAGCATACTGTATTTCAGATATTTAGAGCCATATTAGAATATTATTTAGTTCAGTTACAATTAGGATTGTTCTCTAGAACTGCCAGATCTGGACTGAAAATATAAAGCTGACTAACAAATGGAGAGACATTTGTTGTAGGGGTTAAGAGAATGGTCTAGAAACTGGGGTACTGTGAGCTCTAATCTTACCTTAGCACAAAGCCAATCAAGTAGTCCAGACAATTGCCAGGAACTGACAATAACTCAAAGGCACGCACTCACGCACTCACTCACTCACTCAATCAGCCAACCATGTTAAGAGGCTCTTATATCAAAATAACATCAAAATGTGTATCTTTATAGAGCTACTCATTTAGCTGACACTTCCCAAATGTTTACAATAACCATTATAAAATGCAATAACATTCTTATTGAGAAGGTCTGAGGAAAGATTGACAGACCAGTGAACCAAAGATTTTAGTGGTCTTTGTCTCTGTTTTCTTGTTGAAGACCCTGAACTAAAATTAAATTCCAAGAAAATTTCTTATGTGATCCAGCCCTCTCTTACATCACTATTTAAACAAGCTACAATTGGCCCTCTTATTAAACTTCATTTAATTTCCTTTTGTTTATTAGACTGCTGGAATAACGCAATAATTATTTCTCATGTTTATGCAGATTACAGTGATCCTGTATCCTATTTTGCACAGAACTGGCTTTTGACTGAAGTCATGCAACTGAAAGGCTGCCCAATTCTACTCAAGTTCAGAGGGTTTTTTTTTTTTTTTAAAGTTGTATGACAAGAGCTTTTTGCAAAGCTGTTAAGAGGGAGCTTTCCTGCAGGGATTTTGAAGCTTGATGTCATGCTGTTTTGATTGATTGAACTGACATCTTTGAGTTGATTTTATGGTTTCATAGTTTTCCTTATGGACAGTTTTAATTGTATATTTCTGCTATACAAATTGTTATGCATCGTTCCAGATTCACTGGAAGGCAAAAATAAATAAATAACCATTTGGGTGATAATTTGCTTCTTGTGTAAGACTAATACAGAAAGGTGTTTGATAGTCTTTTGGTTCTGTACTATTGCTTTTCAATGAAGCTATTATTTCTTTTTTTTTAAAACAGAATCATTATTTTCTTACCTATAGAGCCTTAAAAAAAGTCCAGTTGTAGAAACAGCAAAATCTTGATTCTAACATTTTACTACAATTTGGGTTCAGACTGAATCTCTGATTCCGAACAACTACTCTTGTAGTTTTTAACCAAACATGTTTATCACTTGTTCTGAAAGTACAAATCTGTGCCATGCAGTTTTATTCCAGTCAGGTTTTTTTTAAATTGTCCTTCTGCCAAAGTTTAAGTGCTGTGCTACTTTTTTTTTTCATTAGAAATTACCAAATGTTCTACCTTAAAATAGACTGACAACAGGTCAGGCTGCTCCTGTTTAAGTATTATGAACCTAAAATGTGCCAAAGTTTCTTCCAGATTGATCTGTTGTGTAGCTACCTCTAGAGTTAAAATACCTTATTAGCTAGTTGATACTGTTCTTTCAATTACATTCTTGAAATGTTTCCATAAAATAGGTGCAGTATCTTTGATTTTTCTCTCTTTTAAAATGCTTAATCTTTGCAAAAGATTATGGAAATATATGGTTTTTCATATATCAATTTTAAAATGAATTTACATTATTTTTACTTACTCTCACTGCATATAAGGAACGGTTGCTGGAATTGGGTATGTCTAGTTTAACGAAGAGAAGGACGAGGGGGGATATGATAGCAGTGTTCCAATATCTCAGAGGCTGCCACAAAGAAGAGGGAGTCAAGCTATTTTCCAAAGTGCCTGAAGGCAGGACAAGAAGCAGTGGGTGAAAACTAACCAAAGAGAGAAGCAACCTAGAACTAAGGAGAAACTTCCTGACAGTTAGAACAATTAACCAGTGGAACAACCTGCCTCCAGAAGCGGTGAATGCGCCAACACTGGAAGTTTTTAAGAAGAAACTGGAGAGCCACTTGTCAGAAATGGTATAGGGTTTCCTGCTGAGCAGGGGGTTGAACTAGATGACCTCCAAGATCCCTTCCAACTTTATTATTATTATTATTACATATTAGTGAGATGTGGACAACAATCTGGCTTGCAAAATTGCCTGTAGCTTAGAGAACGTAGGGTATGCTTTGGAGAGATTTGGTTGAGCTTATGGCATTCTGGCCAAAATGTTCCAGAACTCATTAATACTATTTTTACTATTAGCAGGAAATGTTGTATGTGGCTTGAGTACAAATAAGGCTTGGTAATCTAGTGTACCTTTTAACATAAAACTAGAAAGACCTATGTAAAAGTTTCAAATGATCAAGGGCATGATAGGCAGTGGAGGTCAATATTGGTGAGCCCTCTGGGGACAAATATGACATATGAAAAATGGTAACTAGGAATGTAAGAGGAATAAATGGTAACGAACATTGCATGGCGTGGTGGCCTACAGATGGAGCTCTTGCCTCACAATCAGGAGACTCTGAGTTTGATTCTAGGTAATGGCAGATATTTTTCTCTTTGGGCACAGTGAGTGATTGTCTGCTGTGAACTTCACATAGAGCATCAGGAAGGGCACCCAGTCAGTAAATGCTCAGCTCCATTCAGTCGCCCCAACTCTACCTTGATGCAAAGGATTTACAGGGTCGTTTAAAAAAACCTCCAGTGAAGAACAGTAAATATACAGTGTATGAAACTATGAAAAAGGAAAGGATATAACATATCTGACTGTAGTTTGCTCTTAGAATATTAGAAAAAAATACTGTTGCAGGTGTAGATGGTGCAACTGGAGAAATGCTAAACTATCTCTGTGGTTTGCCTAAGAAGCACTTGTGCAACTAGTTTATTGGGTGTATGAAGGATGCATTTGTGCCTGATATTTGGACAAATGTTATTACTATAGCTCCTTTACTATCTGAGGACTTCAACTCTCAGAATGGCTGGCTCAGGAATTCTGGGAGCTGAAGTCCACAAGTCATAAAGGGGCCATAGTTACCATAGTTGTCCATCCCTGCCTTATACAAAAAGTAAGAGTAAATACAAAAATCGCAGAAGGATCAGTTAGTTAAGTATGCCCAGAAATATTTAGTAAAGTTTTGATGACCATTAGCATAATTGGGAAAGCACATGCCTGAAGATTAGCTTTTTGCTACAAAGTTGCTACACAAGATTTCAAAAATTACAGTACCCATAAAAGTAGTGGTATTAACTTCTAAAAGCTCCCTCCCACCCAAGAAAAACCCCTGAGATTTTGTGAAGCCCTGTGGATTGGGAGGCTCTAAACTGCCCCTTGTTTAGTTTTCTGCCTAAATCGGGCACTGTCTTTTGACTTCCAAAAGAATCAAGGTGAGATTTGATCCTTTTAAAACATGCCTGTGAGAGGACAGGCTGCCTACAAAATAGCCAGCACCTGTGTTACTGTTGCCTTGTCCTTTTAAGACCTTTACCTAGGTAATACAACAACTGTTGGCTATAAAAGCTGGCAGAGAGGCAGGTGGTGATAGTGGTGGTATGTGCGGGAGAGAGAGGTGTATAATATGTTTGTCAATATAAAGCAACCTGAAGCAGATAGAAAAGGATATTGTTCTCCAGCAATAGGACTCATGAGGGACAGTAGTTAGAGGAGCAGTAGTAGTAGGTGTAGAAGAAATGGGAAAGAATGGAGTAGTAAGCAGGGACTACTAGCCTTTGAGTACTTGGGTCTATTGCCTAGGGACATGTGCTGTTGTGTTAGCTCTCTTGGGTTTATACATACACTGACTTTTGTATATGTAAAAGAACCTGTGACAATGCCTATACTTCTTCAGGATAAAACTTGAGAATGTCTGATCTCAAAGACCTGCAACTTGCAAGGCTTCTCAGTACCTGATACTTTTCTCTCTGTTGTTTCAATTATCTGTCCCTCTCCCTCTCAACACTAAAACTATATAACACAAGTCATTTTGCTTTCATTGTGTTATTTAAAACAATTGCATAAAGCAAATGGGTTACCAAGCTGGTTCTTGTGTTGTTTCTCCGTATCCTTCCCCCACCCCCTTTGCAATCCCTTCTAAACAGCATGAGGAAATTAGAGTAATTTTGATATTAAAATGATTACTGCCACTTTTGTTATAAACTGATGTGACTTTAGAAGTCTGTCCCTGATATCTTTCATGATTTAGACATCACACACTATATAATTGTGCTATTAAAGGAAAGAGAGCTAATCTTTTTGCATTTGAAGTAAGCCCTCATCATCAGACCCGACAAAGCCAGACAGATCAGAAAAGTGCCTTTAGAAAAAGAAAGAAAATGAAAGGAAAAAGTGCATTTAAGGAAATTAGCACAAGTGTCAGTTAAAAGGTAAAAATTAATGTACTTATTGAAATATGGTTGAAACCTACGTTCTTTTCATTCCTTTGATATTGCTAAAGCATAAAACATTCAATTAAATTTCCATTGTGTTGAAGAAGGTGGGGAGGGACAGGAAATTGTCAGAATTGAGGGTGCAAATGAAATAGAAAAATAAATCAGGAACAGGTATAAACTGGACTAAACTGATTTATTTTCACATTTCCTAGAACTTTTTCTTACCATGTAGTCTGTACAATGTATAGGATACCAAATGCAATAAAGATTATGTATCATATTTGTAGGCAGCTCCACATATATTTTTTACTGTAACTCGTGTAAGAGAAACCTTTATTTCTTCAACCCAGCCACACTCTGATTAAAGAAGGTTAAAGTTTGAGATATAAAACAATAATAACAAATGACCCTATCCTAAAATGCATTTAGTAGTATAAGCAACATTAATGCACTTAATTTGTATTTTCCTATACAAGCAGCAAAATGGAAGTTAATATGTGGAAGTTAAGTTCACATATATCTTTACAAGGGCAAGATAGACACAGTAAATAAAGAGGCATACGTTCTTTTTATTCACTATATCTACCTTGCCCTTGTAAGCAATTCCCTCCACCCACTTTTTCATATTAGACCTAGGCAAGTGTAAAATAAAAAGAAAAGTAGATAGTAACTAAAACTATAAATATACAAAGATGGTGGTGAACAGACTGCAGTTTATATTACCATTTTAAAATATTGGGCAGAAGTTTTTCAGCTTAAGAAAACTGCATTTATTTAAGGCTTAACAATATTAAGCTCATGCTGCAATGTTAGCATTGGCTTTAATTAAAAAAGTATTTTGCTAATTGGCATAAAATATCTATGTGATTATTTTTCCATATATTTTAAGCTTTGCAATGAGAGAACAGCTGCTAAATATTTTCTTGCATGCTGATTCTACTTAATCAACATTCTTCTTCTTAATGAAGGTGACAAAGTTGGAAATTGTGTTTTCCAAATGGATTGCTTAAAAATATCAGCATGAAGACAATGAAATTCACTTTTGGGTGCTGATATTCAGATTTAACCCTGAATTACAAATTAATTCTAAATTTAACCCCAAATTTAAGATGTCAGATAAATCTTAATTAGGATACAACATTGAAATCAGCATACAGCACTTCAGGGACTCTGACTTTTTCTTAAAATTCACATTCAGTTATTATTTTAGTTATTTGAAATGTGCTGATGTCATATTGATAGGTTTAGAACTTTGGCAACATATTGAATCAAATTAAAAACGTTGTCTTCTTTCTCTTTCCTGCTTTCATCCCCGCCCTTTATTGTAGTAATCAACTTCTATGGAAGATACCTGTGTGCTTGAGACATGAAATATATATTTGCACAAATTAAAATTTCAGCGTAACTTAGCTTTTTAATGTAATTTTCCCTTTGAACATATTCCAACTGCTCTGCTGAAACTAGGCTTCTGTTTTTAGATTGAAAAATGTTGACTTTCTGCATATTTGTAAGGCATTCAATCTGGATATCATAAATTTGTATTTTGCCATACAACTTATCTAAAGTTGCCAAAACCCAACAGCATTCCAGGTAAAATACAATGCATGACCTTTAAAGATTTTATTAAAAAAAAACCTGGCATGAGTTCTGAGACAAAATCTGCTTTATAATCATTATATACATATATAATAATTTTGTACATTTGTAAATCTAGTACTTCATCTCCCTTTCCATAGTAATTTGCAATTTTAAAAATATTCAGACAAACTTTGGTTTTTGAATATGCCTACTCTAAATATACTGTAAATGGATCTACACACAAGTATTGAATTATACCTACTTTAGTTCAAAGCATGAATTTCTAATTGAATGTTATTCTTAAAACATGCATTTTGAAATAAATGTTCTACTTTTTATATCCAAAGTTGCATCACAAAGTTGGATTTCAGGGTTTAGTGATTATGGTATTAGAGCAGGGTCCCCAACCCCCCCAGTCCATGGACCAGCACTGGTCCCTGGCATACCAGAAACTGGGCCATGCAAACAAGCAAAGCTCCATTTGCAGGATGCAGGCAGCATGTGAAACCATGCCCCCTCCGGTCCCAGAAAAACTTCTCTTCATGGAATCAGTCCCTGGTGCCCAAATTATTGGGGGACACTGTCTTAGAGAAAAGATTTCCTAAAATTTTACCAGCAAATGGCTAGCATCTTCAGAGGCAAGGTGGTCTTGGTGTGCAGGATCCCAGATGGCATACCAACTCCCATTATCTGAGGAACTGTCTCATCTAAGTGGGGTTGGGCTACCCCACCCACACCAGCAGAAGGGCTATGCTGTGGGCTTTGTTGGTCAAGAAATTTTGACTGGAGGAGTCAGGACAAGAGCCTTTTTCTGCAATGGCTCCCACCCGCTGGAACATTGCATCCTCCCCCATGGTGAGATCCATACCCTTCTGGCCTTTGGAAAGAGCGTGAGGCTCTGATATGATTGTTTCATACTTGAAGTGGCAAATGGTTAAGACCCTCCCTCCTTCCCATGTGCATCTTGCTTCCTTTGTCTCCATTTCTTAAAATTTTAAGTTAGTTTAATTTGAGTGTTAATATTTATTGTTTTAAGCTTTTGCCTTGTTTTTATGGTTATAAGCCACCTAGAGTCACCTCTAGGTGAGATGGACAGCATATAAGTTGTTAATAAACAAACACTGCCTGGGGGAGTGTGACCTCATTCAGAGTTAATAATGAAAAATAACTAGATTAAGGGGCCCCTGAAAGCCACAACCACACAGTCTTGTCCTGTTTGAGCTGAAACCATTGGTGGGATTCAAATATGTGAACAACCGGTTCTCTTGTGTGGATGCTGCTTCCAGAAGTCCATTCTGGGCCTGGGCAACAAAAAAATAGCTACCAAGTCTGCCAAAGTGGTACCAACTGGCTGAATTCCACCACTGGCTAAAATTGATTCTGAGCAATCCAGACCAATCCAGCTTGATGGTATATCCCTCGATGGCCCAGGAAACTGAATATAATAATACTTGACCTCGCGCTTATCTCATTCAATAGCTTCAAACAGATATTAAACAGAAGCAGGGCTAGTATAGTTATGTAGCACTCTGCAAAGCAGAGGCTTAGGACCAGACCTATTCCTCCCTAAAAACACTAACTAAAAGTAGCCTTGGGGGAAGGAAGAGAACTACTGAAGAACAGTGTTTTCTCCATTCCTAACCCCCTCGGTCAGTCCACAATTATACATTGAACAATGGTACTTAAAGCTGTCAAGAGATCAATGATGAACAATGATGATCAATGATCGATGTATTACTCCCTTTCCCCGACCCACCAGATGTACAAATGTGATCATTGCCATCTTGATTCCATAACCCAGACTGAAAACCAGCCACAAGCATGTCCAAATAATCTACTTTGTCCAGAACACTATGGAGCTGCAAGCCTATCATTTCATCAACAGCCTTGCCAAAAAAGAAGGATGGAAACTGGACAAAAATTGTTCAAAACTGTTGGGTCAAGAAATGGTCTTTTGAGGAGAGCGAATTTGGAGGGTCTTCCTTGACCAATTCTTCTGAAGGATCAGGTGGCAGCTGTGACTAAGAGGTTCTTCATACAAATTCTGCTAATGTGTCAATCACATCTGTACTTGGAATGGCAATTTTTTTCGATAGGCACTTGTGTTTTAGTCACCTCACATATGGATTATTGCAACTAGTTGGGGCTATCCTTGGAAAACATATATAAACTGTGCAATGGCCCAAAATGTTATGGCAAAGTCAGTTATGGGTATGCCATGGCATGCTCATGTAACATAACTGTTTTGTGAACCTGCACTAGTAATCAGTAAGCTTCTTTGTGCAACTCATGGTGATAACCTATAAAATCATTCATCAACTAGAGCCTGGTTATTTAAGGAACTGTCTGTATTCTGTAGTTTATGCCCATTCTGTATAATTGGGAAGAGATGGCATATTCCAGGTCCCATTGATTAAACAATATCATCTTTTGAAACCTAGCAAACAGGCTTTTTTGGTTCTGACATCTGCCCTCTAGATAGCATCTGCCAGAGTTTCATGTTAGCTCCATCCAGATCTTTCTTAATAAACTCTTAACACCTGGCTTTTCCTCAGGCTTTGGGCTGGAATAGATGGTGGACTCTTTGATAAATATTTGTCAGAGTCAAATTTTTCTTTGACTACTTTTTTGTACTTATGTTAAATTGTTTTACTTCACACAGAGTTGTAATAGAGTTAGATGGATGTATAAATTTAACTAAATAAACACCAAGTGATAATACTAGAGAAGAAAAAAACAGTGATTCTAAATTATTTGTGAGCAGATATGGCTTAATTCATTATGATTGCCCAAAACTAACTGGTTTGAGGCAGCTTTGTTCTGAAGGACATGTTGCCCAAGGGAGACACATTTTTGTGAGTTTCCTCCATCCACCTCTTGAGGTCAATGAATCTTGCCATTAGCAATCAAGAGGTTGATTTAACTATAAAAGTCAGTTGTCCATGGTAATCCAGTGTGTATTTATATAAATTAATATTTGAGTATGGAGAACTTTCAACACTCAAGGATTTTTGATTCTCAGTTTAATACAGAACAATCTAATTCATACTTCATTAACTAATATATGAATCAGAATGTAATTATACAGTTTTCTTACTCCTCTGAATCTTGCAAAACACTTCTTCAATCAAAACATGTGTACATTAGGGAACATTGTGTATAAAACTGTGCATAGTAGCAAAATTTGCATATATTATGGTAGATGCATATAAAATTATAAAAATGATTGTGTGGATTTAGGAAAAAATATTCTAATACAGAAATGACTTGGTATGAAGCTGTACTTTTATTTTTTTAAAAAAAATAGGAAAAATGAAATAGAATATTCAATTTTAGAATCTCATTTTATGAGAGCTTATACAAGTCCAACTCTTCTTACATTAGGGAACTACTCTGGCTCTTGGTAGAAACCACTATTTCAGTTCTTTCCCAAATCAGAACTCCAATTTCAGAAAAGGGCAGGAAGTAGATCCATAGTCCTTCTGAAGGCCTAATAGGACCCAAACTAGCAATAACAAAGAGAAAGGTGATGATGATGTTGATGAGGAAGAGGAGGAGAAGGAGGACTATATTTGGAAAGGACAGAAGGCAGGGAAGACCAAAATGTCCCTCCTCCATCACTTGGAGGTTTTTAAGAAGACATTGAAAAACCATTTGTCTGAAATGGCATAGGGTTTCCTACCTAAGCAGGCAGCTGTACTAGAAGACCTCCATCTGTCATGGTTCTGACAGACGGAGATGAATAAAATGAGCATGGCTGCAGCCATTTTTCCCACTCATTTTTGGTTGCCACCATCTTTGTTAGTTACTTTTATCCTGACAGCAGAGACTTTTCAGGATATGGAAAGAGTATTTAATTTCTCAGATGTTCCAATGTTCCAATGTTATAACTCTACTATAAGTGATATGTATGATGGCCATATGTTGCATTCCAGATTGACACAGAGAAATTAAAAGGTTGTATCCATTTTGAAATGCAATACAAACCATTTCTAATGTTTATGAAGGGCTGAATAACTCAGTAATACATATTAACAATAAATAGCATTTTGTTACCTTTGTAGTATTCTTTACTTCAAATCTGTAGGACAAAAGAAAACCTAACTATAAAATGCATAGATTTATAAATTCAAGTGATTTTAGCTGTTCACATCAATATTAATATTTTCTACTTATTCTCTTCTTCTTTTGCTAATAATGTCTTTCTTTAGAAGGGGAAACATTCTCAAAGGTCTCTTAGAAAACTAAGTGCTGATAGAAATAAATATCTTTAAGAAGCAAAGCTATTATGTCATCAGCAAAACTTATCATTCTATGGGTTAAACAGTTCTTTTTACTATTACACTCCACTGCTTAATATTATCAAGGCTGACACATCTATAATTTCCCATGTTTTTTCTTGGTTCTTTTTAAAATATTAGTGTGGCATAGGCTAACTTTCTTATGGTTATGGAAAACTTAATGTGATGTCCTTCACTGTGCCCATGAAAGAAATCATAAGCATGTGTAAGGATTTATAGAAGTAAAACTTCCTCTGAATGTCAATGTGTTTCATGAATATGGAAGATAATTTACTGTGAATATGGAAAAGATAAGGAAGTGATGATAAAATTGTAGGTGTGGGAGGTCAAATATTAACTGTTGTTAGTCTTTCTCCTGCTTTGATCTTACTATAGCATGATCCACAGGACAGTTAGATCTGACTACCTTTGCACAAAACTGTTACTCATTTTGATCCACACATGTTTGCCCTAAGGTCTTGTTTACTACTCTGTATAATTATTAAAAGACTCTTACCATTGTAGTTGAAGTTCAGAGCTGACATCCATGTCAGTTGTGTGGCATAGCATTATGTCTAATTTTTCCTTTGTTCCTCTTGTTTAATGTTCCAAAGAATAAAACTCAAAGGAAGTACTCAGTCATATTTCCCCTTACCATTACCAGATACATGCTCCACCTCTTCCTGCTAGAACCACTAATTTATTTTTAAAAATATAGAAGTGAAAAATGGATTGGCATATTCTGATATAAAGTGAATAAACATTTCATTTTCAAGACTGTCTCTTGAGACAGAGTAACTTGGAATTACTTCGTTATTAACATTAAATAATTCCATTATAAATATATTTAACTTCCAGCTTAACAAAATCATATGTATAAGAACAAGATACTGACAAGCCATAATATATTTAAAATATACTGTAGCTTGCAACATTTAGCAACTGCTTTTCAGTGGTATGTGTTCTTCACATTGATCCAGTATTGCAAATTCTATTGGAGATGGAAGTATGAAGAAGTACTAAATGTTATAGCAAAGGAAAGGCTATCCCAAGAAAGAGCAACTTCAAGCCCACATGGAAACCACAATCAGCTACGACTTGGGCAAATGAAGAAAATGCACCTCTAAAGCACCTTTCTGTTTTAAGGCAGTAAAAACAAATGTAGCCTTTAGAAAATTGCAGGCAATCCCTCAAAATTTCCTCTGGTAGATCTGAGTAAAGAACAGCCCAAAAAAGAAAGAAAGAAAGAAAGAAAGAAAGAAAGAAAGAAAGAAAGAAAGAAAGAAAGAAAGAAAGAAAGAAAGATATCAGTACACCCACCAATGCTCTCTCTCTCTATTTCCTTTGGAGACTTAAAGACTATGTTATGATGAAGATATTTCTGCCACATGCAAAATTAAATCAAGTCATTTCAGGATAAAATTCTGCAGCTACCAATAAGCCCTCCAGATATAGGACCTCTTCATCACAGTTTCACTTGGAAACTTTAAGACTGAGTGTGGTGCTCTTGGGCATCAATGTGCCCATGGACACCTACTTAAAGCACACTAGGGCCACTATCTCCACTTCACTTGATTTTTTTTTAATCAATACTTTAATTTGAGTAAAAAGAAAGGAGCAGGCTGCAAAACAAAATGGCAGCCTCTGGTATTATTTCTATTCACAGTAATGACTGTTGTGTCCCGATTGTTTCATTTTTACCTTCTATAATTTAGAACAGGGCTTTTCAACCTTTTCACCCATTGTACCACTTTTAGGATATGGCAATATCCGAGTACCATCTGTCGCCTAGCAAAAACTTGATGACCAAAAAAAAAAAAAAGAAAAAGAAAAAAGTGATAAAGTACAGGTAGTCCTCGACTTACAACAGTTCACTTAGTGACTGTTCAAAGTTACAACAGCACTGAAAAAAGTGACTTATGACCATTTTTCACACTTATGACTGTTTCAGCATTCCCAGGGTCATGTGATTTACATTTGGATGCTTGGCAACTGATTCATATTTATGATGGCTGCAGTGTCTGAAGGTCATGTGATCCCCTTTTGCAAACTTTTGACAAGCAAAGTCAATGGGGAAACCAGATTCACTTAACAACCTTTTATATCAGGGGTGTCAAACTCAATTTCATTGAGGACTGCATTAGCATTGTGGTTACCATCATGGGGAGGGGGTTCCTTCCTTCTTTTTTCCCTCCCTCCCTGCCTTCCTCCTTCTCATTCCTATCCTCCTTCCTTCCTTCCTTCCTTCCTTCCTTCCTTCCTTCCTTCCTTCCTTCCTTCCTCCCTCCATCCTTCTTTCCCTCATTCTCATTCCCATCTCCTTCCTTCCTTCCTTTCTTCTTTCCTTCCTTCCCTCATTTCCCTGCCTCTCATTCCCATCTCCTTCCTTCCTTCCTCCCTCCCTCCCTCCCTCCCTCCCTCCCTTCCTTCCTTCCTTCCTTCCTTCCTTCCTTCCTTCCTTTCTTCAGGTGCTGATCCTGATGCTTCTGCTGAGCCCTGACAGCTGATCGGCTCTTCTGCAGGGGTGTCAGGGCTCAGCAGAAGTGCCAGGATCAGTGCCAGGCTTCAGCTGATCAGTGCTTCTACAGGACTCAGCAGAAGCACCAGGATCAGCACCGGGTTCTAACCACCCCCAAGGCTGCCGCCAATCAGCTGGAGCTGTGTGCGCTGATCCTGGACTCTCAGCAGAACCCAGGCAAACCTCACGCAGAATCTGTGGGGAACCCCCAAGGCTGCCACCAATCATCTGGAGCTGTGTGTGCTGATCCTGGGCTCTTGGCGATACCTCATACATCTCCAGCTGACTCTCCCACAGTCTTGTGCTACACTGCCACTGCTTCATCTCATCCACTTTTACACTTTTTTACAGTGCTTTTTCAACCCATCGTATACATACCACTTGCCAGGTGCCCATGTACCACCAGTGGTTCATGTACCACCGGTTGAAAAGCCCTGATTTAGAAGATAAAAATGGCAGATGTTCAGTGTCTTGTTTGAAGAGTGGTTATCTACCAAAATAATGGGGAAGTGATAGGTAGCATTCTGGGAACTTCGAGAGAATGGGAAAAACTAGCCTCCTAAGTTTACCTTTCATAAACTGCTCTGCCAAAGGCATAGGTTTAGAAATTGCATCAGAATTGGGGAAAGAGAAGTTTCTTGCAGTAGGCAGCAAGAACTGTAGATGCAGTTTCCTTCATGTATCATGTATTATTTTTGAGAAGCTGGTTGCTGGTTATATTTTGTAAATACTTGATTTTGCTTTTTGTGTTCTAATATGTGATAATTACTCAGTGTCGGCAAGAGTGAAAAGAGACAAGAGAGATGGGTAGCAAACAAATTTAAATAAATAAAAAAATAAATAAAAATAGCCCATTACAGCCCAAGCACCAGCACCTGATAAATTTGTTCAAATATGTAATGAAGAACTATCAGCCAAGATCAGAAATTGGTAAAAAAGATCTTACAGATGGGGCTTGTATACCCTTATATATTTAGGGTGATCCCTTCAAAGCAGCATACAAACATTAAAAAGATAAGAAGAAACTTTCAGAATCAAACAAAACTGTTTTCCAGACAGAAAATACTGCACAGTAATGTGTGAATGGTAGCTGCTGAGCTTTCTAGAAATATTTTGTTGGCTACCATTATCCTGATCGGCTTGATTCGGGAGAACCCTTTTTAAACTACATTCTGGAGCATTGAATTTAGTGCATTTATTAACTACTCAGAGAAACATTCTTCTCTCTTCCCCACTTTCTACCCTGTCCTTAGATTCTGCCATCAATGTTCAAATGCACAAATGTTACCTTGAGAAAAATGAGTTGACCCTTCATTATTCTTGCAATTAGGAGACTGGGCTGAAAGGAATGCTACTGTTTTGCTCCTTTACACAGAAGTTATCTAAATCAGCCTTTTCATTTTTTATTTTTATTTATTGCTTGCAGTTAAATTTTAATGCATGTAGAAAAATAAAGCTGGGTCAGCCAACTAAAATCTGTAGCACAATCATCAGTGTTGACAGCAAACTGTGTTCTTAGCAAAATGACAATATATGTGCAATGATACCATTATGCAAATATAGAATTAATCTGAATTAACTGAAGAGTTAATCTGAAGCAAGGATGTAAAATGCAACTTCATAGTCACACTTGTCATTTTTCCCTTCCCTACACTCCTGTACACGAGTACTTCATAAGCACAATTTAGCTAATAAAGCGGATTAAACAATCCAGAAAAGAGATGCACTAAAGCTTTCTAGTCAAGAAGCAACAGTGAGAACTGGACACGGAACCACTGATTGGTTCAAAATTGGAAAAGGAGTCCGGCAAGGCTGTATACTGTCGCCCTGCCTATTTAACTTATATGCAGAGCACATCATGAGAAAGGCAGGGCTAGATGAATCAAAAGTTGGAATTAAGATTGCCGGGAGAAATATCAACAACCTAAGATATGCAGATGATACCACTCTAATGGCAGAAAGTGAAGAGGAACTAAAGAGCCTCTTGATGCGGGTGAAGAAGGAGAGTGCAAAAGTTGGCTTGAAACTCAACATTAAGAAAACCAAAATCATGGCATCCGGCCCTCTCAATTCCTGGCAAATAGATGGGGAAGAAATGGAGGTAGTGACAGATTTTATTTTTCTGGGCTCCAAGATCACCTCAGATGGGGACTGCAGCCAAGAAATTAAAAGACGCTTGCTCCTGGGGAGGAAAGCTATGGCAAATCTAGATAGCATACTAAAAAGCAGAGACATCACCCTGCCAACAAAAGTGCGTATAATCCAGGCTATGGTTTTCCCAGTTGCAATGTATGGCTGTGAAAGTTGGACCATAAGAAAGGCTGAGCACCAAAGAATTGAGGCCTTTGAACTATGGTGCTGGAGAAGACTCCTGCGAGTCCCTTGGACTGCAAGGCGTTCAAACCGGTCAGTCCTAGAAGAGAACAACCCCGACTGCTCTTTAGAAGGCCAGATCCTAAAGTTGAAACTCAAATACTTTGGCCACCTAATGAGAAGGAAGGACTCACTGGAGAAGGGCCTAATGCTGGGAAAGATTGAGGGCGATAGAAGAAGGGGATGACAGAGAATGAGATGGCTGGATGGAGTCACTGAAGCAGTAGGTGTGAACTTAAATGGACTCCAGAAGATGGTAGAGGACAGAAAGACCTGGAGGAACATTGTCCATGGGGTCGCGATGGGTCGGACATGACTTCGCAATTAACAACAAGAACAAAAGCTTTCTAATCAGTAATGGAATTGAAAGAGGGCTTTTATTTTAAAGGACAGGAGCTAGGGACATAGTTGTAATGATCACTTTATCATTGCCTTGGTTCCCAGTATATAACTAAAGATACTACTGTTAGGTTCATACACCAGTTTCTCTTCAGATTATATAAATAAATCTTTCACTTCACCTATTAGAAAACAAAAAATCATTGGTGTGCTCTATCTGTAAAATGAGTAAAATGTTTTCCAATATCTTTGAACTTTTATTCATTTTTCAAGTGTGCCTTTCTGTGATAACACATGTCAAATATATTAAGGTTTGAAATGTAATTGGCTCTGCATATAGAGTTCTTATTTTGACCTTGAAGTACATTGTGCTAATCTGGATTATAGTAGATTGATATCACTGACTTCATATCAAATATTGCTGTTAATGTTTTGCTTGATTTTGAGTTCCCTCTCCCCCTCCCATCTGACTTTAAAGAAAAAAATTCCCCAACATTTATCCATTATGGAGATACAATTCCTAAATTTACCTAGATCTATCATAATACTTAGTGTCTAAGTTTTGTTTTTTCAAGCAGGTATAGAACCTCTTCTGCCAATTGCAGATGCACAAATGAAGAGAAACAAAGCAGCCAATGGGGGCTAGAAGTTGTAACATTGAGATTTTAAAAGATGATGGCTGCAATATTTAGACTAGATAAAATATCTCTGTGGAAAAAAAAATGCCTGGAAAATGTTCCATTTCTTGAAAAAATCAACCATTGCTAAATTAACACTACTACTTTCCCCTCCAAGTCTTTTAAAAACTGAATTGTTGAAGAAGAAAAAAATCTAGAAATGGCATCCAAAATAGCGTTTAGAAAAAATGAGCAGGGGCATTTGCAGCACTAAAGCAGAATGTTAATTGAAATCCAACTGTGCCAACAGGAACATTGGAAAAAGACCAGTCAGGATTAGACTAATTAAGATGTCTGTAAAAGAAAAAGGGGAGGGAAACCATCCTGAACAGGTTGAATGGTTTTAAGGAGACACTTAACAGTTATGATAACATGAAGAATATTTAAACAGTTTGTCCAAGCCACAACAGTACAACTCAGTCAATGCTGATATAAAGAAAGCATAGAGAATTCTATTTTTTTTTAAAAAAAATGACTGATGGAAAATTGACTTTCTTTAATACAGGCATTGACATTTCTATGGGTACATGTTCAGGCTTGCCTCTCTGTTTGCATGAAGTTGTACAAAGGCTGTCTGAGCTAAGCCAAACCAAATTAACTTTTCTGTTCTATATACTATGATGTAGGATTTCAGTCAAGCTTTCTGTGGTGTAAATATAGGATTGGAATCATGGATTTTGTCTGAAATGGAACCATTGTAGGGAGGCACTTAGGCTAGAACACCCCCAATGTCTGATAATTGTGATAGCAACTCAAGAGTAAATTGGTTACAGATAGTTGGCAACTAAGATTAAAACTGTCTAGAGTCCCCTTGGCAAGATGGGCAGCATACAAGTTAAGTAAGTAAGTCAAAACATTTCCAGAATCATTTCCAGAAAGAACTTGGATTTACCTGACTATGCCTGTGCAAAGGGGTTGAAGAATGGGATAAGGAATTAATTCAGTGCTAAACCGCCTGCTGACACACTAACCATTACTAAAAGGGAGCTCAATAATTTTATTAATGGGAATTGATAGATATGTATTTGTCATTATAGGGGAGTCACAGTTCCACAGAGTTTGAGAATCTCTGAAGATAAATCCTTTTGTTGTCAGTTGACATGACCTTCAAACAGAAGGGACTCTTCTTTGGGGTCATTATAAGAAAATATTTTTTTGGTGAGAAGTCTAATCAGCTATTCTATTTGTTTGACAGAATAGTATTGTACAGTAACTTCATATGTTTTAATTCACCAAAATATGTATAAAATACTGTAAAGCACATTTTCAATATGGAATTGGCCAAATATACAGAATCACTACTAAATTTTCTGGTGACCCATTTCCAACTGTACCATGGAGCAGTTGATTCAGTAATGGTTTGCTTGACAATCCTAGAACTGTACCTTAAAAATTCAGTTTTGATTGCGTGAGCATGCCTTTATAATGTATCCTGATCAAGTAAAAATCTCTGCACATAAAGTAATACGATGCAAAATAAAAGTGTATGAAGGAGCTTTAATTAGGCTGGAGTCTAAGTATAGTATTCTTTTACTTCTGTAATGTTTCCAGCTTTCAAGGCATATTGAGGACTATTTATGTCATCCAAATTTCTACTTTCCAAATTAGCATAGTTAATTCTCAATTTCAAGTACAATTTCCAAGGTTCAGGAAAAAAAGAAAATCTATCTCTGAAGGAGTTCTGTGGATCTGTTCAGTTTTCTTGCCATAACAGTTTGGTTTTTTTCTGGTTGAATTGAATGCTTTGTTTTTAACTTGCTTATCACCCAGAGTTTCTTGGAAACTCATAAATTGGATGGGAAAGAGAGAGAGAGAGAGAGAGAGAGAGAGATGACAGATATTTAAAAAGAACAACATCAATTTCACTATTAACATTGTTACAAAGTTTTCTTCTTCATTTTACTATTCAATTTGATGAAAATGCTTTTTTTCTTTTTTGAAAAAGAGGGATGAACCTTGCTGAAATCTCTCCTTGGGTTTTGATGAGGTGTCAGATATTTCACTTATTTTTCTACTGCTTTGGAGATGTCATCAGTGAATGTCTCTTATGACATTGCTTCTGATCAGAGAACAACCACAACCAAGGTGGTTCCAGACAGTGATAAAAAACAAATCTAAACAGAAACAACAAGAAGAACAATAATACTCTGTAGCTCTTTACTATACTACTTACTGTAAGTTTCCAAATCACTGAACAACAAAGATTTTATTTTTTGAACACTTTTGAATGTATCATATAGATTTTTGACTGCTAATCATAAAAATAACCTACAAATTGACCTATCACATACAATTTTACAGAAGTCTTCTGTTTTTGCAAAGCCACCAAGATAATTTAACAAATTTCTTTGAACAGGTTGACAACCTCATTTTCTGTATTGACATTGATGGTTCGTTCACAGCTTTGAGTTGTGAGTATGACTCATTAGAGTGGCATGTCTTTATTGATTTATCAGTATTAAGCCTTAAGGCTGTCTTATTACATAATGGCAATGCATATATTTCAATACCTGTTGGCTGTGCAGCACACATGAAAGAAATATACAAAAACATGGAACTGTTGTTCAGTTACATCCAGTACACCAAGTATAACTGGAATAATAATAATAATAATAATAATAATAATAATAATAATAATAATAATAATAATAATAATCCCCCAGTGAGGCACTACCTTGACGTGGTTGTGAGGCTTGTGTACTCTGAGGAAGATGAGAGCTATGCCAGAGGTTCAACCATACTGGACAGGTCTCATCAGAGCAGTCAGACAAAGAGTGTCTCTCCCATAAAAAATATGGTGAGACGTAAATTTCAGAATGCCATACCGGCTCGGATGTCGCCCGGGTTAACAAGGTCCGCACTAGATATTGGAGTTCCTGGATACTTATTGACTACTGGAGAGACCAAACTGGTCTACAAGAAAGACCAAATGAAGAACAGAATAGAGGCATGGGAAAACAAAGCACTACATGGCCAGTACATTAAAAAAGTAGCTGGGAAAGCAGATAATAATAAGACCTGGCAATGGCTAAGAACAGGAAAATTGAAGAAAGAGACCGAGGAACTAATTCTGGCTGCACAAGACCAAGCCTTAAGGACAAATGCATACAAAGTCAAAATTGAGAAGACAGCAACAGACAGTAAGTGCCGCCTATGCAAAGAATCTGAAGAAACAGTGGACAACTTGGTAAGCTGTTGCAAGAAGATTGCACAAACTGATTACAAGCAGCGGCATGACAAAGTAGCAACAATGGTGCATTGGAAGATCTGCAAAAAATATCATTTGCCTGTAAGCAAAAACTGGTGGGATCATAAAATAGAGAAAGTCATAGAAAATGATAAAAATAAACTGCTCTGGGACTTCAGAATTCAAACAGACAAGCACCTGCAACATAACACCCCAGACTTAACAATTGTCGATAAGAAAGACAAAAAAGTCTGGATAGTGGACGTGGCAGTGCCTGGAGATAGCAGAATAGAAGAGAAAGAACTGGAGAAAATAACAAAATACAAAGACCTACAAATAGAACTAGAAAGACTGTGGCAAAAGCAAGCAAGGGTAGTACCAATAGTCATAGGCTCCTTGGGTGCAATCCCAAAACAACTGGAGCACCACTTGAACACAATTGGCATTGACAAATTCGCTATTAGTCAATTGTAAAAGGCAGCCTTACTAGGAACTGCTTCCATCCTGCGACGATATCTGTAATACCATCAAACATCCACATCTGCCTATCCCAGGTCCTGGGTAGGGACTCAATAGGTAGACAAAATGCCAAATCCAGTCTGAACAACTGGCTGACTGTGCGATGATCCAATAATGATGATAATGATGATGATGATGATGATGATGATGTTGGAAGGGACCTTGGAGGTCATTGAGTCCAACCCCCTGCTCAGGCAGGCAGGAAACCCTACACCATTTCGGACAGATGGCTGTCCAGTCTCTTCTTAAAAACTTCCAGTTTTGGAGCATTCACCACTTCTGGAGACAGGTTGTTCCATTGGTTAATTTTTCTATCTGTGGAAATCTAAAAGTAGTAGCTCTGCTGCTGGGTATGCAGCTTGAAAATATCACATACTGTTGTTACATATGCAAATGGCACAACCATGCACCAGAAACGCATTACATTAAAAAGAAATGGTCACTCAGAAAGAATTTGGTTTCAAGACAGAAGAACGTGGCACATGAACCACTTGACCTGACAAAGATATTTTCCCCCTATTTCACATAAATTCAGAATGAAGAAAATTTTTGGGAAAGCAATGAACAAGGAAGATATTTCATTACTCATTATTTGAAACACTGCTTCTCTCTCCTGTCTCCTGAACAGTCCATAGCCTAGGGAGCATTTCTTTTGAGCCTGTTGCCCCATGCACATTCTTGCTGTTGGTTCAGCTGTCTTTGGTTTGACTATTCCATTAGCTTCATCTCTTTTCCCTGTATCCCCAGGTCCTTCCTATATACCATTGCATAGCCCTTCTGTTAAAATAATCTTTGCTATTCTACCAAAATATATTATTTAATTTTCTAAATTTGGTATACTGGTCAAATATGCTGGACTAAATAAAAAAAAAAGAAAAATAATGTGAAAAACAAAGAAAAAGAATTAATTAAAGAAACAAAGATTGCATGATTAAAATGGGCCATGAAGTTTAATTATAATATACAAATGGACAAATGGGAGAAAATGTGGTTAAATGGGATAAAATTCTATTCTCTTCTGTGTCAAATCTTAGCAAATGTTTATACATTTTTGCAATTATGTGTTCTTCATGCGTACATAACTGAGTTTCAAATCCCATATTATGTTGTTTAATTCCAGTTACCTTTTTGTCTATATTAAATCTTTCTATTAAAAAGATTTCTATGAAAAATATGAAAACTATTGAAAACAAAATCCCTTGATAATTCTCTTGATTTTGTCTTAGACTCTCCATCTTCCTGTGCTAACAAATCTTGATATGGTAACCATTTCTCTTTGCCCACTGTTTCTTTTCTATAAAATATGTATACAAATGTATTTCTGAGAGCATACTGCTTTTTTTTTCTTTTTGCAACAATCTAGGACCGATAGATTAAACGCTCTTCAGACATATGTACTTTACAATTTTAGGAAAATAATTCAACAATACATTGACATATTTCAATCTTATTTGCTTTATTAAATGTTTTGGTGATATTGAATACCATATTTTCCAGCGTATAAGATGACTTTCTAAAGCATGCAAATCGTCTCCGAAGTCGGGGGTCATCTTATACGCCGAGTCGTCTTATATGCTGGAAAATACGGTAGTTTCCAGCATATAAGACAACTTTCTAATTATGCAAATCATCTCTGAAGTAGGGGGTTGTCTTATATGCCGAGTCGTCTTATACGCCGGAAAATACGGTAAATTCAGCCAATATGGGACAGCCTGCAATTACTCATGTCTCTGTGTTTGTGTGTGTGTGTGTGTGTATGTATTTATGGCATTTTTGTTTACGCACACACAGACACAGAGACATAGATATACAAACATACATACATACACACACACACACATATACACACTGTCAAAAGCAAGAATATACGAATATAAACATTTGCTAAGATTTGACATAGAGGAGAATCAATCATATCTTAAATTCAAGAAATTAAAATATCAGATCACGAATGTATTAGAATTGAATAACCTCGATCTTTGAGATATAAAACCTTAATATTTATTAAGTTATCAATATTTACCTTCATAAGATTTTTGTTGTTTACATAAATGAATAGTTGGTTTAGTTTCTCAAACAATCTAATTTATTTAAAATTGTAAGATTTTAAAAGGATCCCAATATATTTATCCAAATTGAGAACATAATGAACAACAACAATAATAAAGTTGGAAGGAACCTTGGAGGTCATCTAGTACAACCCCCTGCTCAGGCAGGAAACCTTATACCATTTCAGACAAATGGCTGTCCAGTCTCTTCTTAAAAACTTCCAGTGTTGGAGCATTCACAGCTTCTGGAGGCAGGTTGCTCCACTGATTAATTGTTTTAACTGTCAGGAAATTTCTTCTTAGTTCTAGGTTGCTTCTCTCCTTGATTAGTTTCTATCCGTTGCTCCTTGTCTTGCCTTCAGGTGCTTTGGAGAATAGCTTCTCATCCTTCTCTTCATTAAACTAGACATACCCAGTTCCAGCAACCATTCCTTATATGTTTTAGCCTCCAGTCTTACTTTAATATACATATCCATTCAACTGCTTTAGGAAGGTTTTATTATTTTATTATCAAAATCCTTCAAAGTACAGTTAGCAAAAGGTTCATTTAAAGTAAATCCTGTCTTATGTTCAGATTATCCAAACAAAAAGACAAACAAAATGAAAAGCACTCATTTGCTGTGTTTAAATAAGATCATTTCTCATAAGAACAAGAAACAAATTTAAATCTCTTTCCCAATAACATCCAAATATATTTTCTGCCTTTAATGCTAGGAATACATGTAAATTCTGATGATTTTCCAAGTACTTGTCAAGAGTTCAAAGGATTCAAATAATAATTCTATAGTTATACTCAAAATGGTACATATAAAAACTCATTAATATGTATGCCCAAAGGTGCAATTGATAGCCTGGAAAATTAAACCTCTCATTTTCATCTGCGAGCTGCAATTTATAAAAAGAGACTCTTGGAATCTGACTGTTCTATAAACATTTGATCAATAACTTATTGATCTGTCTAAAGTATCTGAGTGAAATTAACATGGGCATCCTTTTAAAATATATACTAATCATGACATTAAATTCATATTCACAACATGTATTCTTCCCCATGAACTCATATGCATTTTCAACCAACTATTAATATCATTATTATTTGTGTTACAGAATGTTTAATATTTGTATCTTCTAACAACTTTTCTTAAAATAATTATTCCCATTATTACAAATATACTCTATATGCTTATAAATGTATAAAAATCTATGTAGACACAATGAATGAATGCATGCACACACACACACACACACACACACACACACACAAAGCTAAGATATCACAATGGACATATATGCAGGAATAAAAGCCAGCTTTAAAATTAAAACCACCTTTCTCCTCAGAAAAATCCAATGCAGGTCTTTTTTAGGGGAACTATGTCTAGTTAAAAACTAACAAACTACTTTTTAGTCACCATTTTTACTTTTCTCCTGGGCTTCCAGTCAGTGGAAAAATAATGAAATCATGCATTCATGGACTTAGTTTTAAAAAAAATACTGGTTGATTTGCCATCATCGAGACAAATTTGCTTCAAAGCAAATCAAAGCATAAGTTTTTTGTTGCAAATAATTCTACAGGAGAATATTAAGCCATCTGTCTATCAGCTGAAGCTCTTGCAAAATATGCAGCAAAACAATAAGCCCCAATATTCAAGCAAGTTTGCAAGAGATTATTATGCAATGGACAAATCAAAGTCCAGAACTAAATCTCATAGAAATGTAGAGAAACATTTGGAAATAAACATGGTACAACCAGTTATTAAATTCAAGGGGGAATGAAATCTGAAAAGAATTTTTTTTCACAGGACTGTGAAACATTCTGTCTTTTGGAGTCTTCCTCTGACTCAAGTTCTGCTTTCTCCTTTGCTAAAGGATAGCTCCCTATAAAAAACAAAACAGAAAGAAATAAAACCTAAAGTATTTTGTCAAGGTCATACCTTCTTGAGTTTTGACAAGGAATTGAAAGCATCTATTCTGATGTAAAGTAGGATCTTTCTTTGTGTCTCACAAATCACTATTTTCTTGGCAAGGCTTTCTTTTATTTTGATCCTCTTTTGTTGCTTTCATCTCCCTACCCCCTTTGTAGGTCAAGGCAGGCAAGTCAAACTAAATTAGGAAGCTCTGGAACATGCAGACAAATGCTAAATGCAAGAGTGAGGAAAGTGCCTATGGAAAGAGGTCCAAGAAAGTTGGTTTAGAAAATGGGAGATGGAATTTGTTAGCATAAGAAAAATATATATATATACGAATCAGAGTAAGGATTTCATAATTACTGCACATTTCACCAAACCGCTGCCTTCAAAGCCAGAAATTCCAGACTTGCTAGTTATAAACTTGTCAAGAAGTGTTAACTCTTTCAGTATGCCTTGAATAATTTTGAACTGAAAGCTGTTTTGATTTTGAATTTTTCCCCTCCCACACTTTGGTCTCAACAACAACAATGAAGAAATCCTCATTCCAGGTAATTACTACCCTTCATTTCCTAGACTTACAGCTCCATAAGATGAGCTATTGTACTAAATAATTAGCACATGCCATTCAGAATATTATAAGAATTATATGCAACATCAAGCAGGAACTATACACTGACACATGGCCATATTTTATGTGAAATGTGCTAAACAGAAATTAAATGCTAGCAACAGGTACATCCAAAACAAGTTATTAATTGTGAGTAAAGTGCCTAGGGAGGGGTGCAAACCACAATATTTAACCATAAAAATAAGAAAACATTTTAAAAGGTGCTTTTGCTTTGAACCATGACCTTCTCATAAACATGCATACAAATCTATGCATCTAAAGCTTGATTGCCAAATAGTGTTTGTAAATACTTATGCACATGCATATGATTTATTAACTAACAGCTGCAATTACTTTTCTGAAAACAAAGGAGGAAATCTACGTTTAAGGAGCAAAATTTGAAAAGACTTGTTGAACAGAAAACTTCTGAAGAGAAACAAGAAAACCCTTTCATCTGTCAGAAATGCAGATTTCATCAAGCATCCCTTCACACAGAGAAGGATGTATTTGCACAGGGAAACAAGATGCATTCTTCTTTTGGTTTTATTCTATGGTCTGCTGCAGAATCTGTGTATAGGATTTGTATGGATCACAAATGTTTGGAAGTTAAAGGAATGTTCACTGAAATACTGGCCAGATTTCTCCATGAACTATCTTCAGAGTAATCACTTATGAATAACTTAAAAAAGAACAAAAGATGCTAAAAGTTATTCATATAACTTTCATTAATCAGTGTACTGTATATATTCATAAATAAGAGCTATTATTTACGTAGAAAGAAAGCAATGTTATCATAGTCTGCTATCCAGGTAGTAAGTACACATGGCATAGGTAGTTTCAGAATTTTGTGTGTTTCACAACTTCTTGTCCCCAAACCTGTCCATTATTTTCTAAACTTCACACCTTTAACTGAAGATTTATTGATTGTATGGGTTGCCTTGATCACATTCTCTGCTTTGCAGCATTATCAATTCTTGTTTTAAGTTTATCTTTATTGAGAACAATTTCTCATCCAATTTACTATATTTCTCCTTCTGTTTTGCAATAATCCCCTATATCAGTGATGGTGAACCTTTTAGAGAACGAGTGCCCAAAAACGAGTTGAAGTCCACAAGTCCTAAAAGGGCCAAGTTTGTTGTACAGTATGTTAGACCAGGCTAAAATGTTCTTGAGCCAGTTCATGGTTCAGTTGTGGAAATCCAGGCATTTCTAAATAGATTGTATGTAAGCTATCATATTAGGCTACAACGTAGTTTATTAATTTGGACATAGGATGTTATATGTAGATGGCAACTATATTTTGTTAACCAAACTAAATATGCCATTTCTGCTGTTGACCATGGTCACTGAGTCTACTGTACCATCAGCCAGATGCCTTGAGATTTTGCTTGCCTAAAGATAACTCTAAGTCAGAGGCAAGTATCTGTAACTGTAGCCAATTCATCACATTCACCACAACTATCACCAGTTTTATTTTCTCCTTTAGGCAACTGAACTTCATTTGACAGCTCAAAGTTCATTCTATGGCTTCCCCCCCCCCCTTCAATTTCTCTTGGTGTGTATTGAAAAAAGAATGGGTCTCAATTATAACTCATTCTTTGCTGCTCTTACAACCACTCAAGTCATGAAGTCTCAAATGGATTTATTGATACTTTGAAAAATATGTAAAAATAAATAATCAGCTGTCACTCTCCGTATCTCCGCTCTGTTTTCTTTAACATTCTTATGTCAGTTTCTATAAACGCAGGCGAGGGTCTTGCGCATCTTGGCAGCTTTAATGACACACATTAACACTTCTGGCAAAAAAATGTTTTGAAAACCCTGATGTAACAAATCCTTTGGATTTTTAAAAATAAAGTGGTTCAAGGTGGCATGCTCCATGGAAAACACATTTCTCTGGGCACTCACACAAACAGCTGTGGGCCAGCTTGCCTCAGCAGCACTGAAAAATCCTTGATAAACCTCTCTTTCAGAAGTATGGAAGTTAATACAGTGGGTCAGTTTAAACCATCGACATATGTGGCTGATTTTTTTTCTCTTTCCCTAAACCATGTATTTATTTTAAACATATTTGAACTAGAAAGAGGATAATTTATTTTCTGGAATTCTTGGCACCCTGCTCCTTATAGATGTGGGAAGCTGTCTTACTTAGAATGGCTTATGCCAGAATAGCTAAAGTGCCATAAGGCAAAGGGATAAGTCAGTTCTATCCACCAACTGTCCATGTTTGGCAAGGTACTCCTTGTTTTCTGGTTTTTGTCTTTGGTAAATCAGTATCCTGATATGTCCCAAAGCATTGCCTGCAGTTATATTTGAAGCAAAACAGATTTGGGTTTAAATCATAGGACATTTTCTAGGAAAAATTCACGGATGCTGTTCTGAATTTGGTGCAAGAATGCTACAGATCACTCATGAAATAAAGCAGGTAAGCATTTAACCTGTCTTTTCTTTGGGGAAAGAATCTGAAAATACCTTTAAAGCAGGCTGTGAAGTCACAGGTAATCCCGACATCTTTGGGTGCAGCCCTCCAAAGGTTACTGCTCATTTTAAATTTTTAACATGACAGAAAGGGAGAGTTAATGAATAGTTAATAGTTAACATGACAGAAAGGGAGACTTAAAGAAAATAGTCACAGTAGCTACACTGAATTAATTACACTGAATTAAATAAATCAAATTCAGTTTTTGTTCTAGCAGTTTTTGAAAGTTGACACTTGCACACCTCTTAAAAGCCAAGTGAAACCCATGGGATGAAAAAGATTGTAGATTCCTGATGTCATACACTAAAGAGGCTGGGCTTTATGATTTATATTCATTTAATGGTGCATTCATTATGTATTACTGAGACTGCAGTCCTAAAGCTTTTATACCTGGGAATGAATCCGACTGAATTCAGGCATTCTTTTGACCAGAGATGGCTGGGATTTGTTGCTATTATAGCTGTACTTATTAAGAGCAGAAGTAAGGAAAAGTCAGACTGATCTGTGTGCTCAAATTTATACACACACAACCCTGCAATTTTGCACACTGCCACTGACAAGGTTTATTTTCTGCTGCAGTTCTGATCACACTTAAAAACTGAACACAATGGAATTACTTCACAATAGAATATATATACAGTCTTTTTATAGTTTTAGTTTTGTCTTTTTTTGACAAAATGAACCCTTTTCTGTCTTAAGCCTTTTGATCAGGATTGTTTATTTTTCTCTTATTAGTCAGCTCAACAATACTGTGATCTCAGAAGTCAGTGCAATACTATATACAGCATAAAAGCATAGTGTTGTTGAGCTATGTTCCTTAGAATGAAACAAGAAAGGTACAATATAAAAATGTCTGTACCTCTATAAAATGTTGAAGGGTATGTGGACAATGTCATTATAGAATATAGTCACAAGATGGCACTGGACTTTTATGAATCTGGGCAGGAATCAGTAGTTTCCTATTGATCTTCATTTTGTCTTGGAGAAAGAACATTCTCATGGCAAAGGGGGTGCTATCTAAAGATTCAAGTTGTCAGATAGTACTGCAAGACTTTTTGAGAAATGAACCAGCCCATTGTTCATTTATACATTTATTTGGAGTAATAATATAAAATTCATGTAGTAGATTTTGCATCCAAATGTTTCCATGCTGTAATGCTTGAAGGCAAGGTCAAGATGGCATGACTCTGATTGAAGCCCAGTTCAAGTGACATCAACAGGATAGTGCTCATATCAGTGCATTAGCTGTGGCTCTACATCGCAAGAAGCTAGGTTTCTTCAAAACTAGTCCTGCTTAATTTCTCCAGTCAACAATAGTATGGTTCATCAAAATTTCTAACACTATTCTCTTGGATTGGGGCCATGCTCTTTTAGCTGTACAGAATACAAGAAATTTCATTTGTCCTATTTAGTGGACAACCAGATGTCTACAGGCCAGAAAGCTCATAAGCAAACAATAGCTTTCTTCTGTGGTTACTCTCTCACAGCATGCTATCTGTGAGTGTGAAGGTAGTAAGAGCCTTTAAGATCAATTGCCACTAATAGCTTGAGCGTCCATTAATTTGTCCATTAATTTGTCCTCTTTAAGACCCTTCAAACCAGTGGCCATCATCATATTTAATAATAGAGAATTCCACAGTTTAACTATGCAGTGGCACTTTATTCAAGGGGAATCACATTTATATGTTTAGTCTCAATAACTAGCTGTTTCAGTAGAATCTGATTATGCCTATATAAACTGGCAAAACATTTAAAGGCTGCATTTTTAGTCACAAAGGGATTATAGAAAATGTGTCCTCAATCTTAACCCTTCAAGAGCTAAAAATATTTTTTGTTGAAATTCCAGTGCATACAATGTACCAGTTCAAAGCACCTCATCTCCAGAAACCACCTAAGCTTATCCTGCATTGATGCCTTGTAGACCAGGGTCTTCAAACTTGGCCCTTTTATGACTTGTGGACTTCAACTCCCAGAATTCCTCAGCAAGTCTGCCTGGCTGAGGAATTCTGGGAGTTGAAGTCCACAAGTCATAAAAGGGCCAAGTTTGAAGACCCCTGTTGTAGACTGTTGTAATCATTGGGAAAAATAATAGGCTAAGCATCTGTGATACAGCTATAAGGGATATTCAGTTATATAAAGACTCAGGTTCTGCAATTTCAAAATGACCCCATCTCCAGAAATCACTTTTTCTCTGTAGCTGAAACATTGTAATCCAAAGAGCAACTTTTACATCCTGCTTATAAACTTTGGAAACCAGGAATTTATGGCAGAGTTATAATAGACCCTTTGATACTTGGAATAGCAACTATATAATATTCTTAATTGGGTAGTTAATAAATACTGTCCTCTTCATAAAAGACCAAACCAGTATCATGCATTCCTTTCTTTTCCTGGGGGAATATTTTTTCCCCAGAGAAAGGAAAGGAAAGGACAGAACAGGAATGTAAATGATTTAATAAGTCATAATATAGATATTATGAAATTGGAGAGTAAAGAGTAGAAGAAGTATCATTTTAGCGTTTTTACTATTGTTTTTATAGCATGGACGTAAGAATGTTAAATGATTAATAATCCTAGATGTGGAAAACATGGCATCAGATTTCTATTTAATCATATGATTAGCCACGGACAAAAAGTATAATACTCCAATATGCTGCCTCAAAAGATTGTCCTGATGTTCTTGGTAGCACTATGTAATAACAGAGCTTTGTTATGCAGGAAGAAAAAAGCCAATTCATTAAAACAAAGGACAATGCATATGCACTGATGCCAGGTTTTTTGTTTCATGTATGAAGTTTGTCATGTGAGAAAAGCAGCTGGTACCTCCATACATGTGACACATTAAAGTCCAAAGAACTGCAGTTCTGCCAATGAACTCTGATACATTATATCCTAAGATATCAGTCCCTCCAATGTTTGCTTGTATTGAGTTTTCCTTTCCTTTTAATGAATGAATGCCTCATTGCAAAGTGCACAGTAATAATGGGAAAATTCAGTTATTCAGATACTGTTGGAAAATCATCTCCGTGGAGAGATCTCAAGTTCCCAAATTCCTTAAATTCCTTATCAGTCTTGCTGACTCTGCATTTGCTGGAAGACTGAAGTAAAAAAAAAAAAAAAAAAAAAAAAAAAAAAAAAAAAACAGGATAAAGTCTCTTAGTTTTAATTTTAAGCAGATCTGGTTAAAAAGGAAATAAATAATGGAGGAAAAATAGGAGGAAAAATAGTAGGATGAAAAGAAAGTGAGGAGAGAGCATACCTATATAGGCACACTAGAGTTCAGGAGAGCCAACTTCAACAAGTTTAGAGAAGTATTTGGTGGGCTTGCACAGATAGAAGTCCCGAAATCAAAGAAAATCCAGGATGGCTGGAAACTGATTAGAAATAAGATACCAAAAGTACAGTCACATACTGTATGATTCCAGTGTGAAGAAAAAAATATGGAAGGCAACTTATGCAACTGTTGTGGATATATAGGGAACATTTATTAAAATACTTTAAAACTTAATGTATAGGATTAAGGAGGCTTACCAACAAGGACCTAATACTTGAAGGAAATAATATTAGAATTGCTAAAACATAAAAGGGACTCAGTCTTACAAAGGAAGGTAAAATAAACAAAAAGAATGTGGGTTCTTATGGGTAGGACAATAGCAAAAAGAAAAAAGGAAAGGATGGCCCATTGTTTCAAGAAGATGGTGGGGTAATTACAGTTGAAGAAGAAATTTTAAAAAACGTCTTAATTCCTACTTTGCTTCAGACTTTCTCCATAAAAGAAAATATGCCCCAATTATGCTGGAATCGCAATCCAAGATAAGTAAACTGGAAGTTTTACATCTGAATAATAAAAAACAAAGATGAGTAAACATTTGTGGACAAACAGTATATCTGGAAAAAGATTTGGAGGTCTTGGTAGATCACAAATTGAAAACAAGATGTTGTTGTTAGTTGCGAAGTCGTGCCCGACCCATCGCGACCCCATGGACAATATTCCTCAAGGCCTTCCTGTCCTCTACCATCTTCTGGAGTCCATTTAGCAACCTAATATATCTGCAAACCTCCCTCTCAAAACAAATACACAAATAATTGCCATCAATGTTGCATTCAAGTAAATATAGTGTCAAAAGGAGTCACTCTTTCTCTCTATTCTATTCTGATCAGATTAACACCTGGAAAATTGCATCTAATTTTGGGTGCTATGTTTAAGGAAATAGATTGACAAATTGGAACATGTCTAGAGAAAAGCAACCAAGTTGATCTGGAACCAGGAAGGAAATATTAATGAGGAATGGTCAGATATGTTAGATATGTTTAATCTGTAGAAAATTGCAAGCAGTTGATAGTTTTGTTAAGTACCCAAAAAGCTGCCATGTAAAAAAAATGGGTAGGCTTGGTCTAAATTGTTCCTGAAGATAGAATAAGGAACAGTGGCCTTAAATTAAAGCAACTGAGATTTCAGTTGTACATCCAGAAAATATCCTAAAGGTAAAAGCTATTCGGTAATGGTCTCTTCTTCACTGGAGGTGAAGGCTGCATCTATCAGGAATGCTATGGTAGTTATTTTTGCATTGGGCAATGGGTTGGGCAAGATGATCACCAACCTCTCTTTGAAGCTTTATTTCTATAATTCTATAACTTGGGAGCTGCCATTTGACATATCCATTATATCTGAAATACTACGTCACACGGTAGAAATGAAAAAAAAATACATCCAAAGTAACCTACTTAATTGTTACAAAATCAGAGTTGTTAAATAATTCTGGTTTTGACACATGAGTAGGGAGGAAAGCTGAAGTATCTTCAAATCTGGGGTGAAGGGAGGAGGATAAAACATCTGTTCTTGGCTAAGATAAATTCATGCTTTTATTCATGCTTCATTATGATATTGTTTTGATGATGTGTATATCTAGCTTTCTGTTGAACTGTGTTATACTTGAGACTTATTTCTTGTTTTTATCATCAGCATGTGGAATCCCTGGTATGTTTTGCTAGATCTTGACTTGAGAGGCTAATTATGTTTGATTTATAGCCCATAGAGGTGGTTCTCATTTTAGATGAGAACTTCCCTTGATAATGTACTAATAACCACAGGTTCCAAGAGGCTAAACTGAGACTAATACGGAAGAATTCCAAGCAAAACTTGCAGGGGAGCTCCATAAAGTCACTGAATGGAACAGACAAACTATTTAAGATAAAAGAGATGTGTGAGTGGGGATTTTTTGGTTACTTTTTGCTTGGCATTTCTTTATTAACCTCTCTTCTTCTTAGACTCTTATACAGACATGAGTGAACATGTTTATATCTTTTGCTGTTTATTTTACTGCCCTTTTTACTGTTATTTGAGTTATTTATTTAGATCGGTAGCAGAACCTATTCCATAAGAATTATATTATATAAACAGAAAACAGATGGTGCCCTGTCTTGAAAGGTCAATGGAAGCAAGAAGAGAGGAAAAATTCAGAAGAAAAAATAGAGAAAGAAAGAGAATTGAGTTTCTAGATGTGTATCCAGACTAACTTAGCATTAGGATCTGCAATAAAATTCCATACAATAAAACATGATTCTGATGTTTGCATTATATACTATATCACAGAGAAAAAAGCATCATCACAGTTTCATTAGCCTTTCACTATTTCAGCACAATGGGGAAAAATAATTTTGCCTTGCTTTTTTGAAATCCAGCATCGAAGTCAGCAACCTGTATCCTTGGATATCTGTTGGAGCTTCAGTATGGAAGTAGGACTTACTTACTTTAGCTTATTTTCTTCCAACACTGTTACATAGTCAATTAAATCTATGAACTGCCTATCCCAATTTAGTGCATGTGCTTTTAAAAAACTGCACGAAAAGTGACCTTTAAATTATACACATTTCCCCTTAAATCTTAGTCTTGTAAGATTTTTGGCTTCAGAACTGCACTGCAAAATTTGAAATACAGTGCATTTTAAAAAAGAGAGAAAGCTACAGTCAGATCTATGCAGTTTTCTAAGAAGCACAAGTGAGATCTGCTTGTTTGCAGATGTAGAGCAAACAAAATTCTCCAGTATCTCTTTTTCAGCGGACCTTATACATATTCTATATAGGGCTGTGCATCAGAAACCCACTTGTGTCTGTCCACTGAATGCACTGTCAAGTCAAAAGCATGCTTTCAATTGTGCCTCCCTGCTCTCAAAAGAAATCTTGCTCAAGATGTTCTGTGCTGTTGAAAGGTGCATATAAGAAGTATAGGAACCATCAAAGTTTGTGATAATTTTTGAAAAATCACAAGGCACAATCGATTTTGGGGACAACAAGAACAATGATAAAGCAAGTATTAAAAGAAAGAGGAAAAAAATCTGGAGTGGTGAAAACAATCACCAAGAACATAGTGATTAGTAAAGATCCCAGTCCTATAGCCTTTCTGTATTCCCCATTGAAAATGTTTCCCTGTAAGGAGAAGCTTCATATCTCTGCTACATGCTGCTTAATTCTGTTCTATTCAAGCATGGTATGGTTTAGGCATTTTAATTTAAATATTTCAAAGAACCAATTTGTGGCAGAGGTGTTACTTTTCGTCTTAAGTACATATTATGCATTTTTATTACAATTTTGCTACAGCCAAATGTCTTTTAAAAGCCTGATTTAGAAACCACTTCACTGCACTTCAAGAATAGAAAACAAAGAGAGTGCTCCTGAAACGTGATTTACCTGCTGAAATGTATTTAAAAAAAACAAAACAAAAAAACAACAAGCACCTACCACCCTCATAGAAATTAGAGTAATTTAAACCTAGTTCTTATTTTTAGGTTTCAAAGTATTTTGGCATTTAGTTTGTTTGGCTTGATGATTATCATTTTATATAGTTGTGCTTATTTTAAACTGCTGTTTCCATGACAGCCCTGTAAATGAACCTTCAGCTTATGTACTCCTTTCCTTTTTACAAATAAACCCTGTTCTTAGAAGGGGAATGTCTGCAGGCAAGCAAAAAAATTCTGCTTTATTCTTAAAACATGGCTTGTTGCAACCTCAGTACTGACTGAAGAATAGAAGCCTGGTGACACCACCTGCTTTTCTCCCCAAATAGTTGGACCCATCAGGTCAGATCCTTGAAGAAAATATAGAAATGAATTGTCAAATATCAGTCAAAGGCAGTCATTTGTCAGTATTTAATTGCTGTTGCCATCAATTTGGGCATAAATTGAGGGGCATTTCTATTATAGATTTGTAACTATGGGTGATCTTTCTCTGTCCTTGTTATGTACATACATCACAACAATACAAACTGAGAAGAATTTTTTACCACTGAAATTTCCTCACCCATTTACAAAGGATAAAAATCAGGAGTCCCTATCCTGCCCTGCCCGCACAATCTACTTCTCCATAAAAAATATTCTTCCTTCAGACTTTTGGCTGAAATGGTTTTGGGAAAATGTTCACTGGAAGAGCTGGACAAATCAAGACTAATCAAGACTTGTCCAAACATCAGAGATTAGATCACTAATGAGTTACTAAATGGCAATGGTTAATTGAATTAATCAGTAAAACAAGATTCTCCTAGGTATCTGGTCTGGACAGGAATGAACTAGTTAGTATCATTCCATCTGGTTGTTTTTGCTTTTCAAAAAACAAAAAAAAACAAAAACCCAGTTCTCCAGCCTACACCCAAACTTTCCCATTTTCTTTGGCTCCTCCTTTGGCTGTCCCATCCTCAAGGCCAGTGTTTTTTATTTTTTAAAATGTTTTATTGATTTTTAACATAATCACCTTAATATTTGGTAGACAGCGTGTTGTCTGGGCTTTTAAAAAACAATCAATGACAATTAATTTCTATAATTCTATAGTCCATATTATGGCTTTGCTTGATTTTCTCTTCTTCCAATAATATTTTTTTTGCAAACCTTAAATTAATACAGTTCTTATTATTTAAATAAATGACAATTAAATATAAACATTTTGCTCATGTTTCTGCAAAGAATAACCACATCAATTTAAAGTTTGTTTTCTAATTGATTATCTTGGTTGCCCTGTCATAGATCATGTTTCCAAAGTTCTTATTTAAATTTGTTTTCCCCACATATTCAAGCATTCTTACTGGTTAAGATTTTCTCAAAATTAGTTACAGTTAAGTATTTAAATCTTTTTTCTCATACAAGTCATCCCAACACTTTTACATTTCTCATATCTTAAAAAAAAAGAAAAAGAAAAAAAGCCAGAGAAAATATTTCTTTTATATAAACCATCCCAACCTTTTTTACTTATCATGTCAAAAAACAAAACACAAAAGAAAAAAGTACTATGTTACTTGAGAGATTCATCCCTCTTAAACTAATCTTTATTTATATCCAAAGTCTTTCTATTTCTCGAACCATATTCAAACAAATGTTTAATTTTTAAATATTCCTTCTGGTAAATCCCATTGTCTAGTTTCTTAATGCTCACTTTAGCCTTTTTTTTTTTTTTGCCAAACATCTTTCCTGATCAGTATGTTTTGCTGAATCAAAGAATCTTCCCATATCTTGAGAATGTTGTTGCAAGTACAAAAGGCAAAACAGGTAAGATGCTTTTATAGGAAGGTTTCGCCCCTTCATATTCATTGAGAATCTTTTCCTTTCTTTCTTTCTTTATTTTATTTATCATTTTTTTGTCTCTCAAGTTCTTGTAGTTCTCCTGGCAAAATCCATTTTGTCAAATCTTTTTTCTTGTCCTCAAACTTACTTTGTAATCTTAGAGTGTAGATTATCTTTTCTACGTCCAGTACTTCCTGTAAATTTTTTCCCTTCTGGGTTAATTCATATTTCCTTCTATTGTTAAATTCCATCTTAAAATCTCTCTCCTCTGTCTCATATTCAATTGTCTGTTTTTTTCTGCTCACTCTCCATTTTTATTTTATGAGAATTTTTGTATTGTAAAGTTAAATTAGTGATGTGTTCATTTATATTTTCAAAGTTATTTTTAATTTCCTTGTAGTTTGAGATCATTGTTGTTTGAATTAGTTGCAACATAACATAGATCTCCTTCTATTTTTTCTTGGTACATTCTTTCTGCATATCTCTGGTTTTCCATGATAGCCAAAAGTCAGGGTTTTCCTTTCTCTGCAGACAGCTTTAAAACCACAGTTGAGTTAGTATTTGTAATCCAGAAAGATCAATTTTTTTAGAGTTTATGATTCTCACTTTATAGATACCCCAAAATATTTTCTTTTCTTTTTTTGTTACAGTTGTTCTCTGTTATTAAGACATTGAAGGTCACCAGAAACCAGTTATCTCTTCCTGAGCTTTGCCAATCCTTGTAATAGAGCAACTGCTGTTGTATATTTTCATCCACCACTAGATGTCAGCACCAGTTCATTTTTTTCTTTATTTTTCAGTAATAGACAATTTTTACTTCTATTTTCATGATTTATAAGGAAAGTCTTAACAGATTCCACCGATTTCAAACTTATCCAAATTAAGTCTTATAATCATTTCATTTCAGTATATTTTTGTTCCCCCTAAACAGTTTAATTTGCCACTTCCATGTAGGGGGGTGGGGAAAAGATCCCCCTCCTTCTCATTTTCAGAGGCTTTTTGCTTTTGGGTTTTTTTCTTTTTTTCCAGGGAAATCAATTTTCAGGTAGAAGAGAGAAAATCACTGTTCTTACCCAGTTCAAAATGTGTTGTTTACAGTCAGCTTAAAGTAGTGCTTTTGGGCTTTGGCTGCTTATAGCTTGAGTTAGACTCTGACATTAGCTTTTCTTCTGATGGTTTCTGTAGGGCTTTTTCCAAACCGATCGGATCAACCGCCGTCTCTCCACAATAGGTGGGACTGCCTTCCTTCTTTGTTGCCTCTACGGGACAACTTCAGGCCCATTTAGTGTCCCCTAGCAGGCAGAAATTGGCCATAGGTTCGGAGCCCCGTGATCCCTCGGCTTCTGAGCTACTGCGCAAAACCAGAAGCCAGTGTTTTTCTAAATTGGTTATATTTAGAACTAATTTAGGCCTTGGCTGAAGTAGGTGGAGTGAATGCTATGTTTTATTGTTTCATAAATCTTCAAATCTACTCAGCAAATATAACAAGTGTTTGCCATCTTCAAATCCAAATTTCTAAATTTTCTAAACAGGGAAGGAAAATGCTTGATAATGTTGCTGGATTTCAAGTAATGCCCAACATCTGACCTCCATTTATTCCCTGATATCCTTCCTGCACAATAAAGAATCTCTCTCTCTCTCCCTCTCCCTCTCTCTCTCTCCCTCTCTCTCTCTTTCCCTCTCTCTCTCTCTCTCTCTCTCTCTCTGTGTGTGTGTGTGTGTGTGTGTGTGTGTGTGTTTCCACCTTTTCTAGGAGCAGTTCCTGTTTCTTTTGAGTTTTTGAGTTTATCTTACCCTGGAGATGTTGCTGAGGGCATATTCAGGCAGAGCTGACCTGTCAAGATCACTATCTTGATATTTTTTACCACAGCTTCTCAGAATAATTTAAGGGCCATTTTCCACCCAGATTTGGGCACCTTGTTTGTTCAGGTGAAACTGTTTTTACCTTCATTTTGGCTCTGATTTTCTGTGGAAGGAAACGGATTGGCTTTTTTCCTTTGTTATGCCTTCTGTTGCTATCACTTGTAAGTTTCTGCTTCTGGGAAGCTTCTCTCAAACCATTGAAATAAAAAGTGTTTTAGTCCTGAGTAAGACTATTGGTCTGTCATTAGGACTGGGAGTAGTTCTATTCCATGTAACTTTTCACTCTGGAGGGATGACCAATTCAGTGCATTTTTATTTCCATATTTAATTAAAAATTCATAGGAACATCTGAATACAACAAAATTGGGAAACTTTTTTTTTTACAAAGACAGTTAATGCAATTCTCATCTGCCCTGCTGTGACTCTATTCTAGGGAGGATGAATAGCATTTGACCTATGATGGATGCAGATTTCATTCACACCTGCATCCATGATGGAATTAATTTTTAGTTTATATTGTCTTTGCCATGGAAAGCAAATCTGTATGTTCAAGAAGTTCTGGATTCTAAGCACCACAGTCCCTTGCCATTGGCCACACTGAATAAGACTGGAAATTGAAATTCAAAATATCTATAAGCATTACATTGCTTATCTGTAGTCTACAAGGACCGATTATGGTTCACCTAAGGTTATACTCCAGATAAATATTTCATAAGTTTCAACTGTAGCACTCTAAGAATAAGCTATAGGTGAATAAATGTTCAAATTTGTGTAGATGTAGAAAACTTTTCTTCTCTTGCTTAAATCACCCATTGCAGACAAAATAATCTAAATCCTTGAAATGAGTACCCATACTGTAGCTTAGTAAACAGTGTTACTATGTGCAAATGCAAAAGACAACATCTCCTAAACTTCTTCCTATTAAAGGATAATGTTAATTGGTTAGTATATGTGGAAGAAGGTTATATGGCCCATTGACTTTATATAGATTGAAATGCTAAGCAGGGCCAAGCAGAAGCATCAGTAGGGAATAGAGGGTAAGTACTCATCAGTTTTATGTGCTCTTTCCTATTTTCCTATTTATTGCTTACCCCTTACAGTGTTTCTCAGCAAGCCCATGTAAGACAAGTCAGTTGGTTTTAGACTATAACATGGCTCAGCAAATGAAATGGTCGTCTTATCTGCATTCATTCATCAATGTAAAACAAAAATGATGCTTTGATCTACACATATGGCAGAATGAAATAGGCTTCTGGGGTGGTAAAACAAATAGTCCCACTTCAGACCTCAAGTGTAGGGGCATCATCCTGCACAAAATAAATAAATTAAATGTTGCATGCTGAAAATTAGAATGGAAACACTGTTAGAACTAATGATGTTGCAGAAACACAGTATTGGGTCTACATGGTTTACAGTTTTCATATGCATAACCAATATTGAATAATTAATTGTAATAGCAGAATAACAGAATAACAGAGTTGGAAAGGACCTTGGAGATCTTCTAGTCCAACCCCCTGCTCAAGCAGGAAATCCTATACCATTTCAGACAAATGGTTGCCCAATCTCTTCTCTAAAACTTCCAGTGTCGGAGTATCCACAACTTCTGGAGGCAAGTCGTTCCCCTGATTAATTGTTCTAACAGTCAGGAAATTTCTCCTTAGTTCTAGGTTGCTTCTTTCCTTGATTAGTTTCATCCATTGCTTCTTCTCCTGCCTTCAGATGCTTCGGAGAATAGTGTGACTTCCTCTTTTTTGTAACACTGCTATCACATCACCTCTAATCATTCTTTTCATTAGACATACCCAATTCCAGCAACCATTCTTTATGTTTTAGCTTCCAGTTCCCTTATCATCTTTGTTCTTCTTCTCTGTACTCTTTCTAGGGTCTCAGCAGCTTCTTTTTACATCATAGTGACCAAAACTGGATGCAATATTCCAAGTGCATTAAATTGAGATTACAAATTTGTTTATATTTCTGCACATGCATGTTTTGCACAACTACATATTTAACTTTGCCAGTTCTATGTACACTTATTGATTTCTCTAGAACAAATTATAAGTGATAGAGCTAGAGTAAAAGGAAGAATATCAAGAAAGAAAAACCATATTGCAAATACTGTTTTTATATGATACATTATGCTCACTCTTCTGAATACGAATCTCAAAGTAACTAAAATTGATACAATAGTCCTAATTTAGCAGACAGTGACCATTCAGTTACAATTGTAATGAAAAAGTAACTTTGTGACCAATCCCATTTACAACCTTTGCAGCACCTCTTTCTTGCTCACATGTTCAACCACCTACTATGCTTTGTTCTTGTCTGAACCATTTTTTCCTTCTCTTCACAGAGCAAAGAGATGGCCTAAACCAGGGGTGTCAAACTGCTGGCCCACGGGCCTAATGCATCATGAGGAAACCGCACCCATCCCATTGCCGGCAATGGGGAAAAACTTCCGATACGTCACGTGAGTTTGACATGTCTGGCCTAAGCTATCTCTTTCTGAACTGTTTTCCTCTAAAGCACAGTACGACCCTAAACAGTGCTAACCAAAAGCTAACAAGCTCAGCTCTGTGAGTTTGGTTGATCAGAATCTTCCCAGCTGGCAGCTGTTGCCTGAAACTGACAGTTTCATATTAAAGGCTTCTGTTGCATGCTAGGCAAACAGCCGGTGCTAGCACATTACTTTCAGTGTATATTTTCCATTGTGTGCTTGCTTACTCTCTCGTAATTCCTTCCTCTCCGATGAATATAAATGCAAACATCAATTCTCTTGTGAATTATCCCAGTGCTGGGGTGAGCATTCCAAAGGGTGGTTGAAGAGAAACAAAAACTGAAACTGTGAAACTGATTAGTCTTGTCATTTACAAGCAGTAGGTAAGGGCCAGTTATCGCAGCATTGAGGTGAGTATTCCAAAGAGCAGGGGAGTGTGGGAAAAAGGTTATAAGATTTGTCTCAATCAACTTCAAGAAACCTTTCATACCATTTGGGCTTGTCCAGCTGTTTGGAATGGTATTCTTCTGATGCTGTAAAGCAGAGGTCTCTAACTTGGAAACTTTAAGACTTGTGGACTTCAATTTTCAGAACTCCCCAGCCAGCATGTAAAGCAAATGAAAGCTGAGGTAAACTCATAAGAACAATTGTGGTCATTTGATTTTTCACTTAGCAATCACTTTGCTTAATCACCATGTTGCAAGTTCCAATTGTGGTCACTAAACAAGGACTACATATAACCACCAGACTACATAATGTTGGATTTCACCAACATAATGTTGGATTCATTACTTGATTAACAAGTTCAGATCTTTGATGAGCTGAGTTTACCTATCACAATTTCTTCCTCACATTAATAATATTCAGTGATCTTGTTGATAATCAAAACTATTCAGAAAGGGTGGTATCATCTGGAGGCCAAAGTGATCTGATCCATTCTGTCATCCTAAGAATTTTACCAACTCATTCTAATAAAAGTCCGCAAAGCATCACCAAAAACTGGGAAGCTTAACATCATAATTAACATGTTGACATTTAAGCATTTTTTTAAATCAAGCTTTTCCTTCCCATGTCCTTTCAAATAATGCCCCCCAGGATAGCATAGCAATCATGCAACATACAGTAATAGGGAAAGTACCTCTCACCCCTCTTTTTGCAGTTTATGAATCAACATATGCATATTTATATTGTGGTAGAAAGACAGATCATGCAAAAATTATAGAGTAGGGAGAATAGAAAGATAAAGGGCAGTGGGAAATTGATTGTTTATAATAACTATGCTAGAAGTAAGTATCTTGGTACCTGTGGACACCAACGGGTCTACAGACACATTGCTTATCTGATTTCTTTCCCTGTTGACTTTCTTAAAGTTCTTTTAATTGAAAAAAAATAAGCATATATAAAACAATTTCACCAGACAGTTCTCTGGATGTGGTAGACTTCAGCTGCTGGAATTTCCTAAGTGCCAAGGTTGTATCTTGGTTTTTCTTAATTTTATGAAAAGCAAAAAGACAGCTCCAACTACTTCATTATTTCCAAGAATGCCTTTGGATCTCCCAGTATTCTTAGAAAAGAAAACAGTAAAATTGTACCTAGTTTCTCCCAAAGGGAAATGCAAAATTAATATCAAAATAGTGTGCAGGAAGAACATAGATGTTCAGGTCAGTTACCTGGCAGTTGGTTTTAACCCTGAAATGAAACATGGAAGGAAAGTTCAGACACTCCGACCAACCTCTGCTGTGTCTTAAGACAGTTTTAAGGATACCTCCATACATTTTTTCCTCTCAAATTAAATTTGGATTTGAACTTCATCTTGAAGACATCTTTACCTTTTCTGGAAATTTTTAAACTTGAACTTTTGCTTCCAGACGGACCTTCATAAAGAAAATGAACTCAAAATTTTCACACAAATAATATCCTGAATGTGGAGACAAAAAGTTTTCATAATTTATTCTATCATCCTTTGATAGCATACCCCCAATTTTAATCAAGGCAGAACTACACAAGTGAATTCATACTGAAAATGGTATTTAAAGGATAAACTTTTTTTTATAAAAAGCACACAACCTAGACCAGAACAATTTGCATATCAATTCATATATTTTTGATGTCAGATAATTTAATATTATAAAACAAATGTAATGGAGATTAGAAATACAGAACTAATTTTCAAAAATTAATGTTCATAATTTTATAAAAGGTAGCTATAATTTCAAAAATTGTTGAAATAGATTTTGGCTAATCTTTTTGTTGTTTTTTGCAAAAATAGATGTTTATCAAATCTTTATTTTGATAAATGAAGTTTTGGATCTAGATTTAACACAACAATTAAAAGATAATGCCAGACAGTCTCTATAGAAGTATGTGTATGTTATTAGCAGCTACATGGGAAGTATACTTTAAATTCTTATATTGGTGGGATCAAAATATGTAACTTGTAAAATTCAATTGATTGTTATTGAGGCTGCAAACTGAATAAACTGAATAAAGTATTATTTAATATTTGGTAGGAATCTCATTTTAATGCAATAATAACTCAACAATATTTAATATTTTAATGAGATCTCATATATAATTAAGTAGAAGACTGATTTTTCAAAAGTTACATATAATTGATTAAAAAAACAAAAAATGGCAAAATATAACTTTCATCAGTTTTCTATTTTAGCAACTAAATTAATTATTGTTAAACAGTGGGAATGTGTAGATAATATCTCAATGAATAGATGGTGTAATAACTTCTGGTTTTTAGCATTGGTTGAGACAGCTGTTGATAAAATCCACTAGCAAATGTAAAGTAGCAAATCACTATTCTATGTGGAATGGCAGAAGTATGGTTTATAATAAGCAGCCACCTAACAGTCTGTATATAAAATTATGAGAAATTTAAAATGCACCAGTATCATGTAATAATTTCAAGTGGAGGGAAAAATTAAAGAAAACTTACATATTTCTTTTATTTAAAAAGACATAAATATTCTCTAAACTATGGGGTACAGAATGAAGATGTATTTTTCTCTTCCAGAAAAATAAGCAAAAGACTTATTATGACAATTGACAATGTATAGTGATTCCCCCCCCCAAAAGTAGAATGACAGGAACGTGAAAAACATTTCAGAATTCTGAAACTGAACAATTTTGCTTATTATTTTTTCCCTGTTTATGTGTTTCATAATTCACTCTGTATGAATTTCCTTCTCAAAGGCATTGCATTCTTTGCCAGATACATAACATATTGTAAAACTGTTTTTTAATTGATGCTTTCTTTTTTCTGCAGCTGAAGACAGAAAACCTCACTATTTTCCCTGTTACTGATAACTTCCTCTTCTCCTGAATGAAACATCAATTAAATGATGGATATGTAACATTTTATGTATTTTGACTGGCTTTGAACTGTGGTCCACACTGGTGAGTGGGTAAGGAGCTTGTTTGCACTTGTTAAAAATGAAACTAATTAGGATATTTATTCTGGGGGAAGAAGGACTGAAGAGAGTGTGAATTTCTCAAAGGTTTGCTATAGTAATCTTGTATTTTACAAGAGATATGATAAAGGTATAATAATTAAAAATAATATTTACTGTAGTATGAGTTACTAAATCCATGTGAGGATTTACTGATTCTCCATTAGTTTTTTTGTTTCATTGGGTGACATTGCGAACATTTTCTGGTCATTTCCACCTATGCATTTCATCATTTGCATTTGTAATTCACAGTGGAAAATTCCTACTATCCAATTTCTTCTAATCTTTAATCACCAGAAGGACTTTACATTTCTTAAAATAGGAAGTGCTTTGACTGTGCCTCTAAAATATCAGCAGTTCTATTGCACCAGACACCAGTATGATTACACCATTAGCAATTTCCATTGGCCCTTCAGCAGTTCACAGTGCAAACTATTTTGAAATAAAGAATGTGCAAGAATTTCAATAATAAATGTTCACAGTTTCCTTGGCTTTTATTCTAACCCAGATATTCATTCTGATGTAGATCATTATTTTATCTTTCTTCCAATAAGTTCTTACATTTTTGTGGGTTTGAACTGATTTCATTGTGAATTTAGGGCATTATCCATCTTTATACCTACTGAAACTATGACGCTCTGTTTCCTAATTCTCTGTCCAGTTTTCATTGAAAAGTGAAGGAGCTTTGTTCTTCCAGAGTTTGCTGGTTTTCAACTCCCAATGTCTACTTTGTATGCTAATCAGGAATGCTGGGAACTGTACTTCAGCAATTTCTGGAAAGTCACAAGGTTATAATCTTTGTTTTGGCACAAACCGAAGCTGTGCCATTATTGTCCTGCTTTAGGCCTAACCCATTATTTATTTCAGCCTATGTGAGCTTCTGCTTGTGGTTGCAACATCACCCATCTGGAATTCAGAAGTGGATTAGATCAATACTATAATATTTTGAAATGTTTATTAGTTCTTTAAAGGTTTATTTGTTTATTTATATTCTGTTTTTTTACTGAGACTGCAAGGCAGCACTCAAGAGGTTTCTCATTTAATTTTTACATCATTCTTGTCAGTTGACCAGTTCCCCAATCTCCACAGCATCTTAAGTCAATATTACACTGTGCTGATTTGGACATTCATAATATTTCAGTAACTGAAATACTGCATTTTTCATCTATCCTTTTGCGAATATGGTCTCAGACTGAAAGACAGTGATTGAGTGGCATGTTACTCTAGTAGTGAAGATGCTTGCCTTCCACTCAGAAAGTTGAGAGTTCAATCTTAGGTAGCAACAGGATTGGTACCTTTGCACTTCTAGAGTCCAAAGAAAAAATATCTATTGTGAACTCCGCATGGCATCAAGAAGGGCATTTGGCCAGTAAATGCTCAGCTCCATCCAGTTGCCCCAACTTTACCCTGAATTAAGGGATTACAGGATTGTAAAAAGGGAGTTATTGAAAGATAGTGATTAGTGTAAGATCAAATATTAAATATATTGTTAAGGTTATATCTAAACTTCTTGATTTGTAGCTCTCTTTTAGCAATCACCATATGGGTTCTGTATCTAACCCATATTTTAATCACACCAGCACCAAGAGTCAAATTCTCTTTAAAAAAATCTTGTTTGTAAAAATTGGATCTCTGTGACCATCTTTTAGATCCCCATAATCTGCAACTAACAACTTCCTCCAGCTCTGACAATCTATTTGTGAGAATACCAAAATCATAAGCAGAGTATTTTAACCTTCTTACTACTGAAAATGATAGATATATACATATAGATAGAGGGCCCTAATTACATGTGGGAATTTCTACATAGGAAGTATATGGACTCCCATAAGAGTTAAAATCTCCTCTGTACTTGCCAACTTCTTCTGCAAGGAATCAATTTCAGCGTGAAGCTTTGGAACTTGGAAAAGGTAGAAAATACATTTTATATTAAAGAAGATATATTAAAAAAAACTTACTGCATTTCCAACATTTCTTCAACTGGAAGGAAAACAACTAAGGGCGTGTGGACTGCCTTTGTCTTTCATTTCCTCTGCCATTATTCCAAGCTATTTCTTTTTATTCCTAGTGTTTTCTCCTGCTGTGTGAGTTTGTCCCTGCCCCTGATTTCTACTGTTTTTTTTCTTTTTTTATATATTTTAGAACAGAAAAGTATAGTTACCTTATGGGCTGGAAATGGAACAAAAGAGGAAGAGATGCAACATAATTGGTCATGTTGTTTATCCTTCCTTTTTGTATGAATTTTAAGCAACTAATAGTCAGATAAGAACTCAAAAGAAAGAAAGGGGGGAAACCCCCACCTCCCATAAACTCAACTACAAACAAGGCACAGGATTGTAGCTGAAGTATCAAGAATCCAAACGGAACATCAAAACATTACCCTTTCTCCCCCAAACTTGCAGCATTAAAGGCGAGAGACGAAACACAATTAAGCAAACAAAAAAACAGCAACATTGGGGAGGATGGTCACTTTTTGTATGTCATGTGGCTTTAAAAACAAGTCAGATAAATGATGATGCCATTAAAACTGAACTAATTAAAGAAAGCTTCTTTTAAGAACTCATTAACTGCAACCTCATTTGCATAATGATGCATATTAATTAAGTTTTAATGAATCTGAATTTGCACCAAGCCTATTCATGTTGGCTTTGAAACAAATTGAACAAATTAGTTAAAAGCTTTTTGGAATCTACTTTTTGCACAAAAACAGAATATGAATGCTTTCATCTTCACAAAAAAGAAATATTTTTCTTTTAATTTAATTCAAAGGTATGCAGCCTCATTTCTTAATTATTTTTAAATGAAATCATTCCTGTTTTTCTTTTCTTTTCCATTTTCTTTCTTTCTTTCTTTCTTTCTTTCTTTCTTTTCTTTTAAATCAACAGTACTACTGATTCCTAAGGAAGAAATGTTGTAAATGGATGTTGTGGATAAAACCGTTATAGCCAATTTATTGAAAATAAGGTGGAAACATTTGACTTCGGGGTGCATTTAGTTTATTTAATACACAGGTTTCAATTTTGTCAGAAACCTTTAGGCATTTGGCCTATCTGTTGAGCAGTCACTGAAGCTGTATATTTTTATGGTTCTATCCATTTTCAAGTGATATCTAAGAATGTAAAATTGCTCATCTGATACCCATTTCCTGAAGACAGATTTTACAGCATCACAAGAATTATTTAGAAAAATGATGGTGATAGCAAATTATTTCTAAACATATAAAGTGTGTGTTGTCCTGCTTTCCTATTCAATGGTTGTTAATTTGCCTTATACACAGACAGAGAAACAGACTGACAGACTGACTGACGGAGAGGCAAAGGCACATTACAGAGACACAAGAGATGCATAAACAGAGACACACATACACAGGAGAATCCAATTTTAACAAGTTGGTTTCACCTCATTATAAAAACAAAAATTACAGAAGTAACATTATTGATTTCCTTATCCTCCATTGTGTCTTCATCAAGAATGAAGAAATTTATATAATTACTGCTCCATCTTTTGTTGTTTAGAAGTCTGGTTTTGTTTTTGTTCTGCTTTTCTCTAAGTCAGCAGATAAAAAAGCTGAAGTGCTTTCATTGTTAAGATTAAAAGATCATTGCTCCCCTACCTATTAAATGCTTTTTGTATGATAGGTTTCTTTAGATAGGTCGGGAGGGAGGAAGAACCTGCATGCTGATAATTCTTATTTTCATGATTTATAATGTCTTCTTCATTCATTCATTTTCATTCATTCTGCAAACACTGTGTCTTTAAAGATACTGCTATTATTGTTATTATTATTATTTGTTCCAGGGTCATCCAAATGTTTAAATTGTATTTGGCGTTTTTATCACCTAGAGAGTACTTTCCAAGGAACTGGTAGGCAGATATGGATGTTTGATGGTGTTACAAATATCATCACAGAATATACACTGTTCCAAGTAAAGCTGCCTTTTGCAATTGACTGAAGGTAATTTTGTCAATGCCGATGGTGTTCAAGTGGTGTTTCAGGATTTTTTTCTGAATACATTCAATAGGGCTTCTTCTACGGAGTGATGAAAAAAAATCAGGATTGTTGTTCTTTGGGGTGAGGGCAGAGAGACTCTCTGACATACTTTCAAGATTCTATTATTAAAGTAGAATTCCAGTAGTCACTGTGAAATCTTGGCCCCTTTTAAAGATAATAGAATAGAATAGAATAGAATAGAATAGAATAGAATAGAATAGAATAGAATAGAATAGAATAGAATAGGAGGTCCAGACCTTTGCTGATGATTTGGTATTTATTTTGGAAGATCCATTAGAAACCAGCCTTAAATTGATTAAAAAAATAGAAGAATTTGGTGAGGTAGCCGGACTTAAGATTAATAAGAATAAATCCAAATTAATAACAAAAAATCTTACAAAGGCACAAGAAAGGGAATTGGAAGATAAAACAAATATAAGTATAACTAAGAAAATAAAATATTTAGGGATCTGGCTTACAGTGAAATGTTCCTCGATTAAGGAGGACAATTATGATAACATACTACACCAGATAAAAAAAGATTTAGAAAATTGTGAAAATTTGCAAATTTCATTTTTAGGGAGGATCGCTACGGTCAAAATGAATGTATTGCCAAAAATATTATTTCTGTTCCAGGTTATTCCAATAAAATTAGGGAAAACATTCTTTCAAGATTTAAATAAATTGATCACTAAATTTATATGGCAAAGGAAAAAACCCAGGATTAAATTAAAACTCTTGCAAGATACGAAAGATAAAGGCGGATTGGCGTTACCAGAGTGGGAAATATACTACCAAGCATCGAGCTTAACTTGGCTAAAAGATTGGATGGATTTGAAAAATACTAGAGTTTTAACAATAGAAGGACATGACTTGCAAGCAGGGTGGCATACATTCCTATGGGACAGAAAACATAAAATACACAGATATTTTCAAAGACACATAGTTAGGAATGCATTGCTACAGACTTGGGAAAAAATAAAACAAAAACATTATATAAGAATTCCAGTGTGGTTATCCCCAACAGAAGCTCTGAAATACCCAAACCTATTGGATATAAATAAGATAATTAGATACAAGGAATTAGTAAATGAACAGGGAAGTTTGAAAACAAAACAAGAATTGGAACAAGACATTGGCAGAGAGATTGATTGGTGGACATTTACACAAATTCAATCTAAATATAAAGAGGACAAAAAAATATATGAAATCCAAAAAGAACCGCAAGAATTGGATAAAATTATACATGGAACAGAAATAAAATTAATTAGCAATTTATACAAATACCTATTGAGATATAAAATGGAAGACGAGGTTGTCAAAGACACAATGATTAGATGGGCAAAAAAATTCGGATATAATATAGAATTGGAGAAATGGGAAAAAATATGGGAAATAAATATAAAATTGACTATGTCAGCGGCATTCAAGGAAAACCAGTTGAAGATGTTTTACAGATGGCATCTTCCACCAGCAAAGCTTGCCAAGATGTTCCAGAATAATTCGCCAACATGCTGGAAATGTAAAAACGTATATGGAACATATTATCATCTATGGTGGACATGCCCAGTTGCAAAAAAATACTGGTCTACAATAAGAAAATGGATCCAAGAAATAATAGACCAACCCATAGACTGGAAACCAGAGATCTTTTTGTTGGATATTTTAAATAGAAAATATAGTAAAGAAATATGGTACCTAATTTTACATATAATAACAGCGGCAAGAATAGCATATGCACAGTGCTGGAAAAATGAGAATATACCATCAGAGGAAGAAGTGATAAGAAAAATCCTGGACTGTGTTGAGATGGACAAATTAACAAAAGAGATAAAAGAAAAAGAAGACACAGAGTATTATATAGTATGGAACAAGTTGTATGTGTGGTTGGAGATTAGAATTAATAGAGAAGAATAAATATGGATAGGTCAAAAGTGAAAATATGTGTATAATAATGTATAATAATAATATGAATTATTATTAGTAAGAAGTAGAATATGAAGGAAGAAAAATGTAAATAAGAAATAATGGGGCTATAAGGACAAATATTCTAAAGAAGAATAAGGGGGAAATATAATATTAGATTACTGTTATGTAATTGTTGTAAAAAAAGGGGAGTATATATATATTGTGTGTATGTGTGTTATGTTTTGTTTTGTTCTGTTTTGTCTCATTGGTTAAAAATAAAAATTAAAAAAAAAGAATAGAATAGAACAGAACAGAACAGAATAGAATAACAGAATTGGAAGGGACCTTGGATGTCACCCCTACTTCTTTTTTTCATTAAACTAGACATACTCAATTCCAGCAACTGTTCCTTGTATGTTTTAGCCTCCAGTCCCCTGATAATCTTTGCTGCTCTTCTCTGTACTCTTTCTACAGCAGGGTCATCAAACTCGCAAATCACTTGACATGTCATGATGTATCGCAACTTTTTTTCCATTGCTGGCAATGGGGTGGGAGCGGTTTTGGCATGACACATCTGGCCCATGGGCTGGCAGATTGACACCCCTATTCTAGAGTCTCAACATCTTTTTTACATCATAGTGGCCAAAACTGGATGCAGTATTCCAACTGTGGCCTTACCAAGTTGTTATAAAGTGGTATTGACACTTCACGTGGTCTTGATTCTATCCCTCTGTTAATGACGCTTAGAACTGTATTGGCTTTTTTGGCAGCTGTAACACACGGCTTAAGTGATTGTCCACTAGGACTCCAAGAGTGAGGTACCCACCTATTCTGTTCCTGTGTATTTGGTTTTTCTTGCCTAAATGTAGAACCTTGTTTTTTTCACCATTAAATTTCATTTTGTTAGATAGCGCCCAATGTTCAAGTCTGTCCAGATCTTTCTGTGTCTTAAGCCTATCTTCTGGAGTGTTGGCTATTCCTGTCAGCTTGGCATCATTTGTAAATTTGATGAGTTCCCATCTATCCCCTCATCCAAATCATTGATGAAGATGATGAAGAGTACTGGACCTAAAACAGAGCCTTGAAGTACCCCACTGCATACTTCCCTCCATGTGGAACTTGCAGTATCTTGCTAATGAACTATGCACACAACCTGGACTGGTATCACCCTTTGAATGTTTTCACTAAATCTTCATGGACAGGAAAATAAATCTGTTGCAGGGGAAAATAGTTAGGGGGGAGAGCAGATAGCTGAACTGAGATCAGGCAGTATCTTTCTCCTTGGGGTCCTTATGGATGTGCTTTCCTCCTATCCTTGAGATGCTTCAGCTGTCAGGGTAGTAATGTTGCTGCTCTTATGGAACATACAGCAGGTTATCTTCAGGACAACAAGTGGTTATATTTTTCCCTGGGAAAAATCAGGAATATTGGTTGAAAAAGAGACCAGAACTGAACAGAACACCCTCTGATCAAACTGCACCTAAAATCAGTTTTAAAAACTAGAAAGAGGTTGGCAGCAAAGAAAATATCCTGAAAATAGAATAATGAAATGGGACACAAAGACAATTGGAGGGGATTCCTGACATGGATATTCCAGCTTTTGGAAAAGAGGGTCAGGCACAAAATAGCTTAATGCTCCAAATTGCTACATGGTTGGTTCTTTTAGACTTTTATTCTAGCAAACACTGATTTTACCCAAAGGCAGCTTCCCATCTTACCCCAAATTAAGGTGGGAGAGAGAGAGAGAGGGATGAGAATGGAAACAAAAATCAGGTTCTGTGTTTACATTTTTGCCATAAAACATTTTCCTCACCCTGAGAAGCAAAATAGGGAAGATTTAGAGGTATTTCCACCCAGCTGAAATCAAGATGCTATCTCCAAATTGGATTAAATGTTTGCATTCATATTTACCTTCAACCTGGGATTATGCATAGTCCAGTGCAACTGTTCCCCTTCACTAACAGCCCAAGTAATGCTAAGGGAAATTGGAAGAGGCCACACTGAGTTTGTCCAGAATCACTGGGCAACAAATGCAGTGCTTTTAGCACTGGGTTGTCATAGTCCATGCAAAAGGTATCTAATAAGAGTCCTACTGCTGTACTCCTGCCTAATGATAATTAAAGATCTGAATTCTGCCCAGTGTCCTTAATGATTTCTTAGGATGAGTAATACCTTTATGAAAAATAATATAAAACCAAAGGATGTTTTAAATTACACATTAGAGTAATGTGAAAGTATTAAGGAAAGAGGAAATATTGTTAGCCTTTGTAAACCTGTATTGTTATGATCATAGTAAAATGTTTGGTAGACTGTTGGAAAAGAAAATCCTACCAGTGATTAGCTTAGGTCAGTGACAGTGAACCTTTTAGAGACCAAGTGCTCAAACTGCAACCCAAAACCCACTTACGTATCGTCGGGTGCTGGGTGGGCGTGGTCCATTGGGTGGGCGTGGCTATGGTGATAACGGCAGACTAGGTGGGACTAAAAAGTTCAATCAATAATTCCAACTTTGCGAGATCTTTTTTTTTTGCGAGAAGTTGAAATTGATTGACTGATTGAAACTTTTTTATTTTTTGCACATGGTGGCGGAGGCCTAAAGTGAAAAGGTTTTATAAAACCCAGCTGAAGGCCTAGGACTGGGGTGATGGTGTGCATGCCCACAGAGAGGGCTCTGCGTGTCACCTAGGTTCACCACCACAGGCCTAGGTTCATATAGTCTCCTAAGTTATAGTATTATTAGTATAGTTTTAGCTAATATGATATATTAAGCAAACACTATCATTTATAGAGCATGATCTGTGGTCCAGTGTATTACATCAACATAATTATTATTTCTTCAATAATCCATGGTTAAGCAAAGAATGGCATGGAATGATAACAAACACTAATTGTTGTAGTTCCCATATAAAAGAAAAGGGATAAGTCATCTTCCTTTTCTTCATGATATAATAGCTCTGCTGAATGAGGCTGCAGCTCAATCTAGTGCAGCTCACTTTCCCACAATGGACATTGGACCCTCAGATTGATATAATCTGAAGAAAATATCTTAAAACTGATTCTTGGGATGACTATGTCTTAACCAAATCCATTTCAGATGAAAAAAAAAAGACAAATGGAGGCAAATTGTTAACTAAGTTAAAACTCTGTGCAGATTTCCAGAGCTTGGGGCAGGAACTTAGCAAAACAGGCTGTAGGCTTACTTTTTCTGAAGTTTTACCAGTATACAAGGAGCAAAATGGAAAAGGCCAGCGTATAGCACAATTCAATATGTGGCTAAAGGAGTGGTGTAAAGGGGAAGGGTTTGGATATATTAGTCACGATGTCTGTAGCTGGTCCAATGAAAAAATGTACAAAAGAGATGGTTTTCTATCAAAGAAAGGGACTGAGTTGCTCGGCTATAAATTCACAGATTTTCTGGAGGAATATTTAAACTAAACAGTGGGGACAGTGAGTTAATTGATACAGAACATCCTGTCCCCAGCAATCTAAAAATTATAGGGCTACCAGTGCAACATGTGTGTGTGGACAAGAATATCAACCTTGCTGTCAAGCAAAATCAAGCTTCTAATAGCGAGTGTCACATAAAGTGCACTAACCAAATAGATAGTAAGACAATAGGGTAACTCAGGCCCACACAGGTTACATAGAAAGTAAACACAGGGTCAGTCATAAAGGACTCAAATGTCTATACACCAATGCACAGAGTATGAACAGCAAACAGGGTGAACTAGAAATTCAGGTTAATGAGGGCAGATATGATATTGTTGCCATTACAGAAACATGGTGGGATGAAACCCACAAATGGAACACACAGCTAGAGGGATTTAAATTATTTAAAAGAAACAGACCAAATAAAAGAGGAGGCGGAGTTGCTCTTTATGTAAGAAATAACTACATCTCTACAGAAATCGAGCACAACAATGATGAAAACTGTCTTGAATGCATTTGGTTCAATATAAAAGGGGAAAAAAAATGACATTACTATAGGTGTATACTACAGGCCACCCAACGAAACAGAGGAAATAGATGAACTTTTTGCTAGTCAGCGAACTAAGGTATGTAGGAAGCACATCACAATAGTAATGGGGGACTTTAACTACCCTGACATCAATGGGGAGACAAACTCTGCACCAAGTGGAAGATCAAACAGATTCCTTGCAAACCTAGCAGACAATTTTGTCTCCCAAAAAGTAGAGAAGGGAACTAGGGGATTAGCCATTTTGGATCTAATTCTCACTAACAGAGATGAAATGATAGAAGGTGTTGAAGCCGTAGGAACCCTGGGAGGAAGTGATCATGCATAATTCAACATTATGGAAGCACAAGCAATAGAACACAGTCAAACTTGAGTCTTGGACTTTAAGAGAGCTAATTTCAATAAACTTAGAGAGGGCTTGGGAAGGATTCCATGAATGAGAATCCGCAAGGGGAAAAAAACTCAAGAAGCTTGGGAAATTTTGAAAAGTGAGATAATAAAAGCCCAGTCCAGCACAATACCAACAAAGAGAAAAAAAATAGCTCTCAAAAGAAACCAGCATGGATGCATAAAGAACTCTCTGATAAATTGAAAGATAAAAAGGGCAAGTATAGAAAGTGGAAAGATGGGCACATAACTAAGTCAGAATATCAACAAATAGCCCGAGCCTGCAAAGATGAAGTGAAGAAAGCTAAGGCTCAAAATAAACTAAGACTTGCAACCAAAGTCAAAACTAACAAAAAAGCTTCTTTCAACATGTAAAAAACAAGAAGAAAGTGAAGGAAATGATTGGTCCATTAGTGGGGGAAAGTGGCAAGAAGGTGATAAGCAACATGGGAGAAAGCAGAACTATTTAACTCATTTTTTGCATCTGTCTTTACACAAAGGGAAAAAACAGACCAATCTACCAAAAGTAGTGCCATAAAAAACAGAATAGAAACACAATTTAAGATAGGCAAGAAAACGGTAAATGACCACCTGTCCAGCCTAGACGAGTTCAAATCACCAGAACCAGACTGATTACACCCCAGGGTTCTCAAGGAATTAGCAGATGTGATCTCAGAACCATTGAACTATATTTTTCAAAGATCCTGGAGCACTGGGGTGTTATGTTGCAGGTGATTGTCTGTTTGAATTCTGAAGTCCCAGAGCAGTTTAATTTTATCATTTTCTATGACTTTCTCTATTTTATGATCACACCAGTTTTTGCTTACAGGCAAATGATATTTTTTGCAATCTTCCAATGCACCATTGTTGCTACTTTGTCATGCTGCTTGTAGTCAGTCTGTGCAATCTTCTTGCAACAGCTTACCAAGTGGTCCACTGTTTCTTCAGCTTCTTTGCATAGGCGGCACTTACTGTCTGTTGCTATCTTCTCAATTTTGACTTATATGCATTTGTCCTTAAGGCTTGGTCTTGTGCAGCCAGAATTAGTCCCTTGGTCTCTTTCTTCAATTTTCCTGCTCTTAGCCATTGCCAGGTTTTATTATTATCTGCTTTCCCAGCTATTTTTTTTCATGTATTGGCCATGTAGTGCTTTGTCTTCCCATGCCTCTATTCTGTTCTTCATTTGGTCTTTCTTATAGGCCAGTTTGGTCTCTCCAGTAGTCAGTAAGCCTTCCTGATATACTAATTTCAGTGCATCTTCATCACTGTCCTTCAGATATTCTTTCAAAGCCTTTTCTTCTTCTTCAACCATCTGATGTACTTGTAGCATTCCACGCCCACCTATTTGCCTTGGTAGATAAAGTCTGTCAATGTCACTGCGTGGATGAAGGGCGTGATTCATTGTCATTATTTTTCTGGTCTTCCTATCCATTGCTTTTAGTTCTGCTTGAGTCCAGTCTACTATTCCAGCTGTGTACCGAATGAGTGGAATTGCCCAGGTGTTGATTGCCTTTATGGTATTTCCTCCATTGAGTTGGACTTTAAGATCTTCTTCTTGATGTATTCACCTCTAATCTTTTTCTTGACTTCAGTGTGCTTGATGTTGTCAGCTTGAAGGATACCCAAGTATTTGTAGTAATCTTCCTCATCCAGACTCTTAATGTTATTTTCGTGGGGTATCTTGATTCCTTCAGTTTTCACTACTTTTCCTTGTTTGATAGTAAGTGTGGCACATTTGTCCAAGCCAAACTCCATTACAATATCTTGGCTATATATACGGATAGTGTTGAGCAGCGATTCTATTTCAGATGATGTTTTTCCATACAGCTTCAGATCATCCATGTAAAGGAGATAGGATTGTCTGGTAGATGTTTTTGATGTTTGATAGCCATGTCCTGAGTTATTCAGTATTGTTGACAGAGGAACAGTGCAATAACAAATAGTAATGGTGACAATGAATCTCCTTGAAATATTCCTCTCTTGATATTAAGCTCCCCCAGTCTCACACCATTGATCTGCAACTGTGTCTTCCATTGTGCCATCGATCTTTGCACAAATTTTCTGATGTTTCTACTGACTCCTGTTATTTCTAGGCACTTGATTATCCAGTCATGTGGCAGAGAGTCAAATGCCTTTTTGTAGTCAATCCATGCCACATTCAGGTTGGTCTTCCTTTCTTGCAGTTTTCCAAGATCATTTTGTCTATTAGGAGTTGATCTTTTGTTCCTCTGCTATTGGGGAGGTTTCCTTTCTGCTCAGGTGGAAAGAGATTGTTTTCAACTAGATGCTGTTGTACTGCATCAGCTACCACACCAGTTAGTAATTTGAAAGTTGTTGGTAAGCAGGTAATTGGCCTGTAGTTACCTGGTGTTGCCCCTTTTGCTGGATTTTTCATTATTAGGTAGGTTTTCCCAGTTGTTAGCCACTTTTCAATTTCTCCTCCTTGTAGTATATTGTTGAACTGCTTGGCAATGAGTGGGTGTATAACAGTTAGATGTTTCAACCAAAACCCATGCAGTTCATCTTCACCTGGTGCTGACCAATTTTTGATTTTCTTTGCTCTTTTTTCTACCATTTTTGTTGTTATTACTAGTTCTTTCATTTCAACTTCTGTTTTATTTGCATCCACCTCTTTTAACCAAGCCGCATCCTTGTATTTACTGTTTCTTCCTTGTCAGGTACTGACTGATTCCTTGCAGTTTCTCCATTGATGGATTGGTAGAAACGTTTCTGATTGGATTGAAATTGGAGGTTCTGCCTATAGTTTGCAATTCGAGCTTCATATCTACTGATTTTCCTGGCTATAGCTGTTATTTGTTGCTTTATTATTTCCAGTGCTTCCTTGATCTTCCTTGTTTCTAAGTGGTATTTCTTGATTAGGTATTCTTTGGTCTTCTTGTTCTTCAGCTTCTTTTCTTTCATCTGTTCTAGCTTGCTTGCATGTGATCTTAACTTGCTGATCTTATTTTCTAGTCTAACCTTCCATTTTTGTGGTGCACTGTTTGTTTGTTTTTCTTCTTTGTTGATTTTGCATCCCAGGTATTCAGTTATAACTGCAGCTGTGCTGTACATTAGTTGGTTTGTTTCTTGCAGTGAATTGGTGCTTATACTTGATATTGCAGTATTTGCATCTTTTAATGCTTGTGCTAGCTGTTTCTTTGGAACAAGCTTCAATGCAGGTAGCCTTATTCTGTTGTTTTTGTGCTGTTCTAGATGCTCAGTTATTCTTTGTTTCAATTCTTTTATTTCTTTAGTTAGAGGGTTTTGTTCTTCCTGAGGAAGAGGTGCCTGGTTTCCAAAGGAGAACAGTTGTATATCTCTGCTGGATTCCTTCACTGCCAACTCCCCTTGGTTTGCCTCTACATTCTGAATTACTTCTGGTAAGTCTTTGATTTCTTTGCCCTGGGTAAACCTTTGCAGTTTGTCCAATTTTCTGTGAATACTTTATTTCATATTATAAATCGGCGTTGATCTGCTAGTCTCTGTTCTGTTATTTCTGATTCTGGATGTTGTTTTTTCCAGAACTGGTGCATTCATTTTAGATAGCCTCTTCTTGTTGGACTTGATCTGTAGTAATAGATCATTATTTCTTTGTTTTCAATCACTGTGTATCTGCGACGGGTAAACACCTTTTCTTCCAGTAGTTCTGCAACTGCTGGCCCTGGTTGCTCAGCCAACAGTCCTGAGTCCTGTAACCCATTTTTCACCAGATATCCAGGAACTCCGATATCTAGCGTGGACCTTGTTAACCCGGGCGACATCCGAGCCGGTATGGCATTCTGTAATTTACGTCTCACCATATTTTTTATGGGAGAGACACTCTTTGTCTGAGACCTGTCCAGTATGGTTGAACCTCTGGCATAGCTCTCATCTTCCTCAGAGTACACAAGCCCCACAACCACGTCAAGGTAGATCCTCACTGGGGGTTATTACTATTATTATTATTATTATTATTATTATTATTATTATTATTATTATTATTGCCTGCACATTGCTCCTGGGTCACTTCATCAACATTCAGCATCCCGGACAGCACTATTTTCTGCTTTTTTTCTCTCCATATAATAATCCCGCCTAGCCTTCCTCAAAGCTTTTCCCTCAACCTCTAAGTAAAGTCAGGCTACAAGACTTTGGATCTGCCATTATTGAGATCATCAGAGTGTCAATAGGGCCTCTACACCCTTCGGAGCCCCCCATTTTTTTAAATAAAATAAAACAAAGGGTTGCTGAGCAATGGTTCAAAATAAAAGCATTAACCTAAGCCAGTCTTTCCATTATTCCTTTGAAATGATTGCCCAGTGCATCAAACCAAGAAAGAAGTCTTGGTCTGGCATTGCAGTGGATTCAGGCAGACTGACACTGGTCTGGGAAGGGGCTGGGATAATATTAGTCTTTTCCCCTAAATTATTTGCTGTTAAAAGACATTTCTGTCACTCAACCCTCCCCCGTTTTTCTTGCACTTCATAGAGGAATAATAATGCAACTTGAAAACACAAAGAAGCTATTAAACATTTTAAGTATCTTGTGATTTCCAAATGGGAAGAATTTTTTTATGAGATCACAACCTGGAATAAAAGATGCGAGTGATGGTGGGAGGCTCTAAGTTACAGAGCTATAATTCTTTTGATTTTAGAATCCTATATTAACTAGAGAGCATTAACACTGCTATAATAACCTATAATTAAAAATAATAATAATGGCAGTTGGGACCTTCCATTATGGTCTCTATTTAAGTCGACAGATATCATTTCACATAATAGTTCTATATTTGCCAGATAGACATGCATCCTAACCCGTAGGCTGCCTTTTCAAACATGTCATGCATCCCACTGCTTTATATATAATACTAATGGTTTTTAGGCTTTTAATCTTTCTTCAACTTGTTCTTGGAGATGGGGAGAGATGGGGAGACAAATGCTTCTGGTTCTTTTGACTTGTCTCAGAAATAAGCTTTTAACATGCATTTTTAAAGCCCCAATTTTAGGAAGTGCCTTCTTCAATTGCACAAATGCAGAGTACAGAAACTGGCTCCATTTGGAGAGAATTTTGACATAAAGTGTCTTCCTTGGGGGAGGTCAGGAGTCATTGATATTAAACTAGACAAGCTGGTAGTGGAGTGTTAATGGGAATGGAAAGCAGATGTTTGGTAATTAGGGGAGATGTGAATGACAAGACTTGAGAGGTATGGTACATGAGATAGCTGGCACAAAGCAGCTGTTGTTACCGATTTCGCTGTCAGAAATGTACACAAGTCAGACCATCCCCTGTGAGTTTGCCATAGCTGTGACAATTAGAAAAAAAATGTATTTGATTAAAATAAGTAATATATCATACAAAGTATTTTTTAGAACATGGAGAAATGCTGTATGTTAGATTAATAGAAAAATAACAAAAGAACTAAATCTGATGTACCAATATGGTCTTCAAAAATAGAGAAATTCCAAAAAGTGTCAACTTTATTCACTGAGTTCAAAGCAGTCTTGATTTAAGCTACACAAGCTGGCTGTTTTCGTTTGGGGCACCAAAAGTAATGCTTTCAAGAGGTCAATATGTTTTTCTAGTATTTAACAATCACTTCTCTTTTTTTGCTATCACTACTACCTTGTCCCTATTGCTTCCATATTACATATTTTGTGGGTTTTTTAACAGAAATTAACAGAATAATAGAGTTGGAAGGGATCTTGGAGGTCTTCTAGTCCAGCCCCCTGCTCAGGCAGGAGATCCTATACCCATTTCAGAAAAATGGCTGTCCAGTATTCTTTTAAAAGCCTTCTGAAAGCAAGCCGTTTTACTGGTTTATTGATCTCACTGTCAGGAAGTTTCTCCTTAGTTCTAGGTTTCTTCTGTCCTTGATTAGTTTCCAATGATTGCTTCTTGTCCTGCCTTCAGGCACTTTGGAGAATAGGTTGACCCCCTCTGCTATCATGTTGCCCTAATCCTTATTTTCACTAGACTAGACATACATACTATTCTTCAAATGTTTTAGCCTCCAGTCCCCTAATCATTTTTGTTGCTCTTCTCTGCACTCTTTCCAGAATCTCAACATCTTTTTTATATTGTGGTGACCAAAACTGGATGCAGAATTCCATGTGTGGCCTTACCAAGGCCTTGTAAAGCAGCACTAATATTTCACGTGATCTTGATTCTATGCAGTCTAGGATTGCATTGGCTTTTTTGGTGGCTGCAGAACACAACTGGTTCATGATTAAGTGGTTGTCTATTAAGACTCCTAGATCCCTCTCATAGTTGCTGTTATTGAGCCCAGCTCCACCTATTCTATACCTCTCTGGATATGAGATTTATTTTTTAATGTAACAGGTATTGAAATTATTCTGTGCTAAAAATATTTATCATTGTAAGTAGTATAGTAATTAAATCAAGAAAATATGCTCCAGTGCTGGCTAGTTTGTTGAAATAATATGTTGGCATGTTCTGCCTATTAACTACTTTAATATCTCTCTTTGAATAGGGCAAAGTTGAACTGTGGCCAACTTAATTTAGATAGCACCTTCAACCAATGGTATCCCAAATAAGTTACAGTGTCAGCATGTGTAAGCTGCTTGGAGTCACTGTGAGTGAGTGGAGCAGGCATATATATACTCTTAATAAATAAAATAAATGTTACATGTGTATGAAGACATCATCATGTAAATGATGCAATTATGTGATGACATCAGAGAATTTTATGGAAGTATGTACATTACATGTTTTGGCATCATATGTCTCCTTGTGGACTTCGATATTCTGGATGAGACTGGATTTTCTGGGGGAGAGGGGGGAACCTTTTAAATCTAATTTCAAGCCTAATTTTTGGAATGGAATTTTCTTGATTAAACTAATTGCAACTTTATACCAAGAATGGAGGACAACTTGAATCTCTCTACAGATTTCAATACCACCATCCACAAGTTCTTTTCAATTGGGTCACCATCACCTATATACGAAGAGAGAAGAACAGTAAGCTGATGTTGCTCTGCCACAATCCATCATTGTGGTCTTGCCCGTTTGAAGATGACTTGTGCAGAAGTATGCAGAAATGACTTTCTGGGGTTACAAGTTATTTGAAAGGCCTTCACAAAAACAGAAGTCTTCAGGACAGCCATCCTTTTTCCATGCATATTATAACATCTTTTCCAAGGCTATTCTGAGGAGAGTTTAATAATAAATGATAGACATGTTTATTGGAACACTTTACCTTCCTTTAATATAGAATAATAAAGGAAGGAGAGAAGGAAAAATAAGCCAAAAGGCTACCTGGCCAACTCATAAACACCAAATGGAAAGGTTGGGTTTTTTTGGCCTTTGTTGGAACTGTGAACTCTAGAAGCTCTCCTTTGATCTTTGGCTCTGCATTAAGATGGAGAGGAACCTGTGTCCAAATTTATATAGAGGTGACTTAAATTATTCTAGAAAGTCTCAACATTTTGTCACTAAAACACACAACAATCTCTGGGGAACAAGTTTTACTATTCCTACTTCCCTTCAATTTTTCACGTATGTAATGTTCTACTCAGGAACTGCTGTGTGATGTCTTGATTGTGACGTATTTTACAGTACCTTGTGTATGATCAGGATGTAATAAGATGAACATCTATTTTAATTCTAAATAACCATTGTTGTGCTGAAATTCCCTTTGAAGTTTTCCCCCTGAGATAAAACGAAAACAAATGTTCTTTTTTTTCTTAACAGATAAAGCCCCCCAAAATGTTAAAAGACAAGAAAATATATCCTGTGATGTATTCCTTGTATTGCTGTTAACTGGGGACTTGTACTGCCATAGGGGATGTCTGAATTAGAAGTCTATGTATACTTGCAATTATCTTTCATTATACCTGAGTATGTGTCTTAATTAATTTATTCATTATTTATGAATGAATTCTCTCTCTCTTCTCATCCCTATCCATTTGAACATTAATAATTTTAAGTGTTCATAATTGTGGTTAAGGATTCTTGTCTGTGGTTATGCACCAATCGTGACTCATGTGTATGTACTATTAAACCAGTAAGATTTACTAATGCATACCTTCTACAGTGATCATGACATATGTGGTCTCACCAGTAAAGAACAATTCTTGCTCTTTCTGGAATAGAAATGTCAACCTTTCCTGTCTTGCTCATTATTTTGTGCTGAGTTCAGGGAGACAACTTTTTTTTTTTTTAGTTTTCCTAGTAAAAACTCAAAATAAGTAGGATAAGTAGGATAAAACCTATCCACACACACAAATACACTCACTGAAAGAGAGAGAGAAAGAGAGAGAGAGAGAGAGAGAGAGAGAGAGAGAGAGAGAGAGAGAGAGAGAGAGAGAGAGAGAGAGAGAGAGAGAGAGAGAGAGAAGCAGGGAGACTTACAGTACACAATTAAGAAAGAATTTCCAGTGGATCATGCTGGGAAAGAATTTGAATATTCTGATGCTGAATGCTATTCACAAGGAAATTCAGCTAACATTTGTCCTTCTCCACTCAGAAGCCATGATAGGAACAGAGGGAGTTGCACTTATTATTCACATTTTATAAGATATCTGAAGAACATCTTTCGTCCTTTACAAACAGTTTAGGAGCCCAGAACATTGATTAGTGGCAAGAGGATTGTTCTTTGAAAAATAATCACTTCTGCCACAGCACTTCCTGAATTACTCATGTGACTACACAATTAACACTTTCCCCCCAATCCATCCATTCCTTTACACAACTTCTAATACTGTTCTAGAATATTCCATCTTTCAGAGCAACTTAAGAAAATGGGAGGAAGGGATCATATTAAAACAAAGTGCCTTCAAATCAGTCTTGACTCTTGACAATTGCCTGAACAAGTCTCTGGAGTTTTCTTGGCAGCATTTTCAAAAGTAATTTGCCATTGCCTTCATTCTAGGGTTGACTGAGAATAACTGGCCCAAAGGCAGCCAGCTGCCTTTGTGCCCAAGGAAGGCCTAGAACTCAGTTTTCTTGTTGCCTTAAGTGTTATAATTTTTACCAGTTTGGTATAAACTGGCTTTACAGTAAAAAATGCCTTCTTTTTCTACCGTAGAAGGTATCCTGAGTGGGAGTTTATTTAGGAATATTAGAGCCCATCCAATTTTTAAAAACCATTATATAAATGGAAAAGATGGTTAATGTTCAAATGAAATGAAGCATAGGGTTTCATTCAGAAACTTTGACTAAATTAATAAAGACACAAAGGTAATTACAAGTGCACCTAAAGAAAATATTCAATGTCCATTTTAGCATTATCTCAGTTTTCCTTGAGTGTTGTTGATCTAAAATGTAAAAAACCCAACTATATACTGTATATATGAGTGATTACATGGGCCTTTGCTATGAAATTTTTATCCTCTTTTCTTAATAGGATTATGATATCACGGTTAATATCTGTAGTTGGCATTTGCTTGCATAGTGAATTTCATTACATATATGTAATGAACATAAATTTGGTCCCATTTTTAATGTCTTCATGTTAGTCCATCCTCTCAATGGACACTTGTGACTAATATGTAAGGGCCAAAGGAAAACCACAGTTTTCTCTTGTGGCATGTCTAGCCACCCTAATAGAACCATCAACATTTTTCAACCTTCATTGATGGCGATTTCTGAAGAAAGAATAACTATCCTCCCTGACTAGATCTTAACTGAAATGGAGAAGAGGAAAACAACAACAGCTTTGCCTCACAATCTATTTGATAGTCCTTAAGATATAGAAGTTGATCATGCTTCTTAAGCATCTCTTCTCCAAGTTTAATATCTTAATATGCCCATCTCTTGCCAAAAAAAAAAAAAACTATGCTCAAAAACCTACAGGCTTAAGTATCCTTCACCAACATTCTCTGAATTTTTTTCTAGATCTTACGTGCCCCAAATGATGCCACCAGGTTCTAATGCGTCTGGGGACATTTCTGGTACTGCCTGCATGGCTCCATGTCTCATCTGGCTATATTCTATTTTAGATTATTTTAATAAAAACAAATACTTAAATGGGAAGCGACCATGTTATTGAATAAAATGCCAACCTCAGTCATAATACTTATTTATATGTTTTTCTTTGTGTGTTTTGGGTGCCATTCAAAATTGATTGTTCTGAGATGGGCAGCTATACAAATGGAATCAATCATTAATCAATCAATCATTCATTCAATCGATTAATCTAAAACAAGTTCTGGCTACTGGCCTCATCTAAATACCAAAAGTTTTATTGCAAATACAAACAGAACTCTCCTTTAGATTTCTGACTGAAGCAGTAACAGTAACAATATAACAGAGTTGGAAGGGACCTTGGAGGTCTTCTAGTCCAATCCCCTGTTTAAACAGGAGACTTATACCATTCCAGACAAATGGCTGTCCAATCTTTTCTTAAACATCTCCAGTGATGGAGTACCCACAACTTCTTGAAGCAAGCTATTCCACTGATTAATTGTTCTTACTGTAAAGAAATTTCTCTTTAGTTGTAGGGTGGATTTCTCTTTAATAAGTTTCCAACTTGTCTTACCCTCAGGTGCCTTGGAGATTAGGCAGCCCCCATCTCAGTGTGGCAGCCCCTCAAATATTGGAAGACTGCTATCAAGCTACCTCTAGTCCTTCTCTTCAGTGGACTAGACATAGTCGAGATCTTGCAACTATTCGTCATAACAGAGGTTAGGAAAAGTCATAGGATCAACAGTTTTCCCATTCATACCAGTACTAAAATTCTTATCATTCACTATAATATCTTCACTAGAAAGAAAGCATCAAGTAAGCCCTTATCAAATTAGAATCAAGTGATGCCATTATTTACATTCTATATTCTCTTTGATGTTTCTAATAATTAACAGCATATTACAGATCATGCATATATATTTTCTACATATCTGTCTGTCACAGAGGTTTCTGAGGGTTCTCAGGATTTAACAGAAAATTCAGTGCAATAATCCAGATTTTTTAAATATAGGGTTTTTTTAATGAAACATATTAAAACAAACTGCAAGGACAGTTTTATTTTCTAAGCCTTAGTTGGCAAATATAATTAATTGCAGGGCATTCCAGTGTGATTCTTCCTTCCTCCCAAGCACTGATTACTCAGAGAAGCTTTTTGCATTTTAAAATGTAAAATGTAATAAACAAAAAGCAAGAGCTTTTGCTTCTGTACTTTCACCTCCAACCTATAGTAACTCTAAGTATATATTTCCAGATTATGCAGTTCAGGTAGGCACTATTCTGTTTCAAATACTATTCGTCTCCTATTTTAAAGTTCAGGAAGGATATCCATTTTCTTTCTGAGAATCAAGGTGGCAATTGGCTTTTCTTTGTCTAGTAAAACCACTGAACCTTTGTGTGTTTTGATCCCTGGGGGACCATCTGCACAGGAACATGATGCCTCTTCCTTGCTGGGGCTTCAGCCCTCTTCTTCAAAACATGCCCATCTACTCTCTTCAGCAAACTTCTCTGGATTTAACCTTAAGTTAACTAATATTAATCAATGCACATAGTGCTCAACCTAGCTCAAAATTAATAGACCAGTCTGTTTTTTATTATAATCAAAGAACTTAAGTGGCTAGAATAGGTCTTAGTTGCCAATCATTACTTCTGTTCTGGTTCTCTTCCCTCTTGTTTTGCAAAAGTCCTTCTTGATGCCCTCTTAAGACCGCATCTCTAAAGCCAGCTCATCTGGGGTGCCTCTTTTCTCTCATTAAGAGCCGAGGTGGCGCAGCAGTTAGAGTGCAGTACTGCAGGCCACTTTAGCTGACTGTGTTCAGCAGGTCAGCAGTTCAAATCTCACCGGCTCAAGGTTGACTCAGCCTTCCATCCTTCCGAGGTAGGTAAAATGAGGACCCAGATTGTTGGGGGCAATGTAAATATATATATATACATTGCTTACTGGTGTACACCGCTTAGAGAGTGCTTGCACTTAAAGTGGTATATAAGTCTCATAAATAAATAAGTAAACTAAACTATCTCTATTTTGATGATTAGTAAAGCTAATACAATTAGCACAAATCACAAATTACTATGGTAAGTATAGATAACCATAGTGACTGTAGGCACATCATAGTTTTTAGAGACAAAATGTTATAAGAAACATACAATAAATCATAGAACTGATGGTGGAGGAACTTAGTTCACTTTGGAAATCATTATACTGGTTCTAATTCTACTGCAGTGATAGAGTGTGGACACTGACAACAAAAGTCTCCAAACCCTAATTTAGAAATGTTGAGAAAATAGAGCGGTCTAAAACATCAATAATTACAATTTCAGTAGCACACTCAAATAACATTTTAAGATTTCCTCATGAGACAAGTTTGGGAAAAGGAAGGAGCTCTCTGAAGAACAGATAAAATAGAACTAGTTTAGTCTCTCATAAGTAGAGATGATTGGATAATACATTAAATTACTGCATTGAATTTATGCCAGCAATCTTTTAATACCGATTTTTTCCCTGTATACTAATATTATATTGGTTTGGCTTCCAGTAAATCTGAGACAGCTCATGCATAGTAGAATCCAGCAAGTTCCAAAAGCAAGCATTACAATAAGTTTTAAAAAATGAGCTATAAAAAATGAAAACATCAAGAACAGATCCTGAGTTATCTGCTATTGCCTTATACATACAGCACAGTTGCTTTAATACTATTGGAATTAAACTTAGATCTTTTAAAATGCATGCAAATTCTTGCAGAATATATATGAAAAAGTCACCATAACAGCAGAAACAGTTTTTCACTCCCTTGATAAATGTAGCTCCTAGACTACATTTTATTGAGTCTCTGATTTTTAATAATTTGAATCCAGCAAGATTTAATTCTGCATAATTCTGGCTGAAATCAGCTTTTGATTGAGTTGTAATGGCTCTGTTATTGTAAATATCTCTGCATGCTAATATGATGCTGGAATTCAATAATATTTAGATGAATTTTTTTGCCTACAGCAAGGCAGGGGTTGGATTTAAAATGCTTGAAAGTTTATCTCAGAGACACATTTATTTTTTTTAAAAAAAGCATAACGTAATAAATGGCTATCCTGAGTATGAATAAAAATTGAAACAGTAAAGCAGAAAGGAATCTGTATAGGGTATGTATATATGAATAGTAGTACTGACAAACCACACCCTGTTCCAGTGCAAATCTGCTGGCTTAGATAGATAATCAATTATAACATCAATCAGATTTTGAGGGATGCAGGCAGAAGGAGGAATGACAGTTAAGTCTCAAAAACAATTTCCCTTTCCAAATATCTGATTGCTATTACTAAAAATTCTCTATCCTGGGCTAGACTTATAGAATCTTGATTGATGGATTAGGTCATGCATTGGGCACACTTATTCATTCAGCTCAGTAAATATCCACGTGGAAAGCCTTTTCAAGGTTACAGCAAATACAGTTAATATTTGGGTGGACAAAACCCAGAATGATTTGTAAATGGTTCATTCTAAATTAGGTGTCTGCTTTTTTGTTTGTTTGTGTTTAATTTTTTTAAAGCTTTGGATCTAAATATGTCTATCTAAAACTGTTTATTCAGTACACTTGGTTTGGATCTGGAATTGCCTTGGCAGGTGGCTTATGTAGAGAAATGGCTGGGAAAATGAGGCTTTGTTTATTCTTCTAGTACTTTCAGTATATTTGATACCAATGGTTATCCTTTCCAGTAATGGCATATTTCAGATTAGAATCACAACTTCCAAAATTCTCAGTTAGCATGGAAAACAGTGTGTTTATATATTTATTTATGTGTGCATTCCAAGAATCAATCCGATCCTCTGAATAGACCACATGCAATATCTCTTGTATGGTTTAAATAAGATAGGTGATTTTAAGTACCAGTTTGCTGCTTGATTAGCTCCCAACATTTGTCACTGTGAAGGATGATGGAACCAGTATTCTTCAGGTTTTGGAGAAAGTATTGCTTAAAGCCACCTGGAAAAGCCAAGAGAAATCATCAAAACAATTAAAAAATGAAAATTAGAATATTTCGGACATGTGATGCGACACCCAGAAAAATAGGGCATACTCCATTTAATCCTCCAGGGAAAGATTGAAGGCAAACGAGGTCCAGGCAGAAGAAGAACATTGTGGCTTCAAAATCTAAGGGACTGGTTTGGACAAAACTCAGCAGCACTTTTTTGTGCGGCTGCTGATAAAACAGGATCGCCAACATGATCCCCAATGTCCGAAAATGGATATGGCACAAGAAGAAGAAGAAGATTGCTTAAAGTACGAGTGTGATAGGTATGAGTTTCCATATTAACACTGATTTCATGTTGGGTTTTGTTTTTAACATTTGATATTGCAAGTCTCTTGAAGTTTGCTGAGTAAGCACTATACAAATCTGGTTAAATAATAAATAACTGTGTGGTAAATAAGAATTTGTAACCCAATCATTATTACTAATTTTATACAGATTTTTGTACATGTTATGGATTATATACCATATATAACAGATCAATATTTTTATCTATATATTGTAGAGGAAATAGTATTAGAGTCATATATGAATTGATTGGTTGGATGATATTTGAATCAGAAGTTTCCTTGTCCACAGCACTATGAACACGGGGAAGTTCAATAATCTGAATGATCCCTGACTTGTTTGTTCTTCACAAGTATTAGTGTTTTGTAATGAAGAACATCTTGGCTTTAGATTGGTAGTAAGTCAGTATGGATTAGTTACAACCTGCCTCAATAAGACACATAGAGGTTAGGCATTGTACCTTGCAGAACTGAAATGTCTTGCATCCACCTCAATTGGTCAGTATACTTCAATATCAGGGATTTTTGCTCATGCATGCATAGAAGACCCCTTTATTAACTGAAGTGAAGCAAAGAATAGTTAATATAAAATTAATACTATTTTGTTTCATGGCTTTGCTTGAAAGCTCCAGTTTTAATGCCCACTCCAATACAGAAACCAACCCAGAAGCTTCATGTAAGATGGGATGAGTACCATATACATTTCCCAAAGTTCTTCTTTTTTATATAGAAATCATCAAGATTTTTATTTGAGTAAAACAACAAATAATTACAAACAAATGATCAAATAATTTCCACAAAGATAATATATTTGTATGTTTTATGCAAACAAAACTAAAAAAGGAAGGATGTTTTTAACTCTTAAAAATGAAATTACATCACTGAAAAATTCTTTCTCTGAAAATAAAGGCAAGTTCTGTTGTGTGGGATGTGAAGGGGGAGAAAATCATCTTTCCTCTTTCATTTTCTGTAGGTGTTCATCAACTCTTGCCAATTGCACCTAGCCATATCGCACGACAAGTATATTAAAAGGTCTCTCCTCTCAAATGAAATGTCTTACAATTTAAATCTCTAGGAATGTCAGCATTGCCATGGGACTTCTCCAAGCTTCCAAAGCAAACAAAATTGACACAGTCGATTTGGAGTATAAATGTCGGTAGCTTTATTAAATATGCATTAAAGTGCAACAGTCATAAATTACATGCACTGAGTTCACTCCAAACATAATGCATATAACTAAATAACTTTCTGGCTGCACAATCTGAGTGATAAGTCCAACTGAGAATGAGGAAGTCAGTTCTCTGGCAAAAAGCTGGCCCAAAAAATGTTATTTCTGTTTTAGAAAACTACATAATTGACCTTGCTTATTAAAGGGACAGGGTACTTTTATGTGAGCAAGCAATGAGAACATTTCTTCATGGATTTAGTTCCCCATACAGTTCAGATTTATAAACAAGATGTATTCAGGTGTAATGGTAAAAAAACACACACCCTATCTTGATGTATAAAATGATAGGTGACTGAGTTGTCTATAACTACTCAGAAGCCACAATAGATCTGTAACTCAATGAAATTTATTAAAAGACTATTCTGGACAAAAAAAAAAGAAATAACTTTTTTTTACACAGTGCATAATTCACCTGTGGAATTTATTGCCACATATGTGGTAATGGATGGCTTTAAAAAGAGAAACTAATGAAGTCATGTAGGATGGGTTTGTCAAAGGGCCAATGGTGTTGAAGAGTGAATGTTTCCAATACCAGTTCCAGAAGAATAATGGCAGGAGAGAGGCATGTCTTCATCTGCTTGAAAGTATCCCGGGGTTACCTGATGAGTTACTGTTAGAAATAAAATGTAGCCTGAAATGAGCCTTGGCCTAATTCAGCAGAGCAGTTCACATGTTTTTAGGGAATCATCTAACTTTCTTGAGTTAGATAAAGTTTGAACAGACATCCAAATCTAATGGCATTCCTTTTTTGGCCACTCATGACTCATGCCCATAAGTGAGCAGTAGGGTATAGTTAGTTAAAATTCACTCTTTGTTTATTACCTGCCTGCTTTTTGTCTAAGAACTTGCTAACCCGAGATCATTTTTTTTTTTTGCTCTCTTCACAAGCACAAAGGCCCAGAGTGTATTCTTCTGGACTGTCTTTCTGGAAGAATATAATTAGCTAGGTGCTAGGCTTTGCCTATATCTGCAATGTGCTTCCTCAGAATAAATAATCTTTTTCTTATAATTAGGAAATCCACTTTAACCATTTTTGTTGGGGTTAGAGTCCTGCTCTCAGGAAATCTCACACACATAGAATGTTTCAACTTTCAAAGGAATGAAAAAGAAAACAATCTAAAAATTGCTTTCTTCATGTACATGTATATGTGTATCATGCACTGTACATGCATAGATGTGTGTATATATAGACACACAATTGAATAAAAAAGAAATGGTGTCCTATATTATTTAAAGTTTGAAAAAACTCCAGGACATACACTACCAAATAATGGGACATTGCATAAAGTTTATTGGTTGTAGTGAGCTTTTGTGATTAGATTGTGACAAATTTTGAATATTGTCACATACAAGTTAATAGTTCAATTTTATAATAGGACTACAATAGAAGATTTTTTTAAAAAAAGATAAAATTGGCCTGGTAGTCTTGGAATTAGTGAAGAGGCAAGACTAGGGTCAGCATTTCGATGGGTGGGGGAATAAGGGAAAAGGGGCTATAAGGTTTTCTCTTTTACTCAGCTTCCTTGTGAATAGAGTTCCAGAAACATTTTCTGCCATTTGAGCTCACCTGACTTTTTGGGTTGTATTTTTCTGATGCTATAAAGCAAAGGAAAGCTGAAGTAAAACCATAAGCAGAGTCAGTTGTTTTTTTCACTTAGCAACTGCTTTACTTAACTACTGAACTGCCAGTTTCAATTGCAGTTGCTTAATGAAGACTAGCAATAGCAATAGCACTTAGACTTCTATACCACTTCACAGTGCTTTATAGCCCTCTCTAAGCAGTTTACAGAGTCAGCATATTGTCCCCAAAAATCTGGGTCTTTATTTTTACCAACCTCGGAAAGATGGAAGGCTGACTCAACTTTGAGCCAATCAGAATCAAACTCCTGGAGTGAGCAGTAAATTAGCCTGCAGTTCTGCATTCTAACCACTGTGCCACCAGGGCTACCTATAAAGTGTAGAGTAGTTAAATATAAATACTATGCTTTTGTAATGATGGTTTCTGTTACATATACTTGGGTGTATGGTTGATGACTTGATAACCTCCTCACCTACCTTCCAGTATGAAAATCTCTGGCTATTTCACAGTAGCTGGGCAATCAGTATGAATCTTCTGTAAAAATCTAGGAACACCTCCTAGCTACGATTCCCCCACAGAAGAAAAAAATTGAATCTTTCTTGCTCTCTTTTCAATAGGTAGAAAAGACTATTTGGTTCAGACTGATTTTTATCACTGTAGAAATTGTTTGTAACTTGTTCTGTCATGTTTCCTCACCAGTTATGATTTTTTAAAAAAGAACAATGCACTTTGTTCCAATCTGATATGCACAAACTGTGTACATATCGTTATGTATATTCCCTTTAATATTAAAACATTTTAAGCTATTTTATCTAATATATGAATGTTGATGTTTGTTGTCTTCTTCTAATACATGAATTTTATATGCAGTTTTGATAAGAAAACCACGCTGCAAAATTCACAAGTGAATAAATCAAAGGATAATTACACTTCATGTGGTTTATATTCAGATATGAACCAAACACTTTTATTTTTCTTTGTGTCATGCTTATCTTTAATGCCATCTCAAATATTCCATGTTCTTTGTTTTCTACTTTTATTAGCATGATAAAGATAGAATATATATTCTTAAACCACATTGTCCAATATATGCTTGATTCATATTTTTTAATACATAAGTATCACAAATAAAAATGTAAAGAAGCTATGTTTTTAAGCCATACTGTAATTAATTGGAGGAAGAACTTTCTGCAAGAATAATCACATTACTTTACTGTATTTTACCAAAATGACTGGAAGCTATTTTTTTTTATAGATATCTTCTTTGTTGAGAAATACAATCTCAGCTTTGATTTCCGTTGAAGGAGCTCTGATGTTCTGGCTTCTCTCTTTAAATCAAGACTAAGAGTATGAAAATGGCTGGTGGCTACAAAAATGGGACTGGTGATTGTAATCCTTTGTAATATCTGAAAATTAAAAAGAATTATAGAATGCATCTCTTCTAAACATGGTTTTAGCTTTCAGTAGAATTGGTGCTTTTTTTTAGTTCAATAACTTCTCTGTAAAAATGTCCCATGGTTATATCTACAAATTGTAATCCCTGTATGTGTGTGCGCATTTGTGAGTGTTTTAATCCATGTGTGGATACACACAAAAAAAAAACATACACAAATCCAAGACATCAAGGCTCTATCTTTCTGACTCTATCAGTTATTTCTATTTATGTTATTTCCTGTTGATTTATTGCCATAAGTCTCTTGGCCAGTCTCCAAACATCTCTTGGCAACGGAGTCAACCAAATTAATTTTCTGCAAAAAAGGATGCTCTGTAGTGACTTAAAGTCTGCCTTCATCTTCTTACTAATGATCTCTTGTGTGCTGCCCTACTGTAGGTTTGTTTTTCTTTGCTTGCTTGTTGTGAAATTAAATTTTGTGGGTGTGTTGACTAACTAGGAACCAGTCTTTTGATGCCAAGATCACTTTTGAATTTCCTGTGTGTTTTCTTGTTAAGGGCCCCTAATATTAAAGTATATTTTGGGGATTAAAGTATGAAACAAATAGATTTGCTATTTAAAAGGGCATGGGAGACTGTTCTGTTGTATATTTTTTTTAGTATAATGCTAATTGTTGCACATTGTTCTTTGAATGTATAACTCTCAAATATTAGCCTTTAAATAACTATTGCCTGAATTGAAACATATTTGGTTTTGGAATGAGTGATATAAAAGTTTTTACATGTTATTTCAAATAAGAGATTAGTTGTAGGGTTTATGTGTGGTTGTTTATGTACACTTGGAAGTGTCATGTAGCTTTATAAGTATGTGTGAATCTCTGAACATGCACATGGGTTTGTTTAATTACACTAATTAATTACACTAAGCAGAAATGGTTGGCTATTTTTTAGGGGTCTGAATTTTCTTTCATAAATTCTTAGTCTCTCTATTCCTCAATTGCAACCTGAAATGATTAGAGAATAGTAGAGAATTGTTATTGTCAGTCATCTATTATCAGAGATGTTCTAGTCTTGTGTCAGTGGGAAATCTGAGACAAAATTAAACCAATACAATTAAAAAGTGTCACAAAGGAAGTGGTGGTAAATATCTACTGCAAACTGAAGAAGACATAAAATGAGAGGGGGAGAGGGAAAGAGAGAGAAATACGGAAATTATGATGACATACACAGATGAAAGAAATGACAGTCTAGAAATTCCCTAAGGCATCTTGGATCTATTGGCATTAGCCAACAGTAATCTTTAAGAGTTTCTAATAGAGATTACTGTACTCTATTATCTTATTGGAACCCATTGCCATGGCAATGATGGGAGATATTTTAAAGATAAATCTGGTTGATGTGAATGCTTGTTAATTTCTTCCTAATAGAAAGGATCTAGGAGGAGATCCTAATGGATGTACTATGAGAAAGGCATTCAATTGTTTTGTTTATTTCACTTTTTCTGACTTTTTTCATTGATAAGGGAGAACCTGACAGAGAATGACTTGCTTCAAGCCACATGGGCCTGAGAAGTATGATGCAATAATCTGGAGGCAACAAAGCAGTGGTGGGATTCAGCCAGTTCGCATCGGTTCAGCAGAACTGATACCTAACTTTTTGTTGAGTTTGGTGAACTGGTTATGATAAATCTGTGAGGTGTGTTGTGATGGAGATGTTGCCACCGCGAGGCGTGTCACACCGATGATGGCATCAATGTGATGTGTGTCATGCCAGTGATGATGTCAATGTGACATGCATCATGCTGGTGATGACATCAATGTGATGCTCATTGAGCCAGTGATGACATCAATGCGACACACATCATGCCAGTGATTAAATTAATGTTATGTGTGTCACACCTGTGATGGTGTCAAAGCAATATGCATTGCACTAGTGATTACAACAATGCGATATGCATCATGCTGGTGATTATGACAATGCAGTGATGACGAGGTGCTTTGTGCCAATGATGATGACAAACAGAACTAATTGTTAAATTATTTGAATCCACCACTGCAACAGAGAGGATAACACCACAAGATATCACTTGTGAATTCAGCACATATAAAACAGCAAGGCTGCAGGAGGCAGAAGGATTCTATGAGATGCTACACTTTGCAGAACAAAATGTTCCTCCTTGTAGAAATGAAGAGGAAATGCAATCTGCTTCTATGAGGTGCTTTGCAGCACCTTGTAGGCTGTTTTTAGTTTCCTCTAGCAGTTGGAAAATCTTCTGACTTTTACAAGTGCCAGAAGATTTGACAAGGAATTTGTGGCAGACAGTGTTGCTTTACTGCCTCCTCTTCGCTTCCTCTGGCACCTGCAAAAGCTAGAAGAGAGAGTCAGCTGGAAATACCAGTGTTTTTCAGCTTGGCAACTCTGAGATGTGTGGACTTCAATTTTCAGAATTCCCCAGCCAGACACCCTTGCCTTATATTTAACCCCTGCAAATACCCTTGCTTTATAGCTAAGCCTAAAATAAATGCTTCAAAACATGGCTTCACCTTTTCCAGGTCCAGTGGCCTAGAGAAGATACACATCACCTTGGGATACTACTATTACAATCATGTTGGGAGCACCGAAGTGCTTCCAGGTTGGAAGGATTAGCCAGTGACATCATTGTTACCCAGGGGATACCCAGTTGGGAGCAACTTTCATGTCCCTGTTAAATTGTCCACTGAAGTGGTACCTATCTATCTACTCATGAGCATCTGCTTTTGAACTGCTGGGTTGACAGGAGTTGGAGTGAGTGATGGGAGCTTCCAGTCATCAGACCAGTGTCCTAACCATGTGTGCCACTGTGCTCCTTGGGATGAAGACTGTTGTGTCCTGAGCCTGCAAAAGCAGGCTCGGGACATTGCATTGGTCCCGGGCATTCCAAAAGCTGTCCGGGACCAGACAGAGCGGCGCCAGCCTTGTGCGCATGCACAAGGCACGAAAATGCTCTGTTCCTATTGGTTGACGCTGTCTGGGTTTCTGGCCATATAAAAAGGCCTGCGTGCCTTTTGGCTTTTGCTTGGTTGTTGTAGAAGGAGAATAAAGTATTTGTTCATCATCGCCATGTGTCTTCATCATTCGCAAGTGAACGAAGAACTTAACAAAGACCACAATATATATTTCTTCCCAAAGCCATTCCAAAAATTACTGTAGAATACTTATATTAAATGTGACTGGAGCGGAACATTATTAAGTATATTTTATTAATTGCATTTTATGGATGTGAGCTGTTAATTTGTCTTTGTGGGGAGTATGGCCCTGACATGCTACTAGAAGAACATGTAGAAACCAGTGGTGGGATTCAGCTGGTTTGCACCACTTTGGCAGAACTGGTAGCTAATTTGTTTGTTGCCCAGGCCCAGAATGGACTTTCAGAAGTGGCATCCACACAGAGAACCAGTTGTTCACATATTTGAATCCCACCATTGGTAGAAACCCATTGACTAAAAGCATGCTACGGTTTCACAATGGGCCATTCAGAACTATACTTCCTCTGTCTTGCAGTCTGGCAGGGTACAGTCTCTTTGTACCATTTTCAATTTTTGCTGTTTTACTGATATTAGGGGCATATATGTGTGTCTCTAGAAATAGGTAGGTGTAAGAATGCATGTCTATACATAGAGCGATTCAGATACTCACAAAGAAAATAGCTCATGACAACTTGTTCTGGAGTTGGGGGGGGGGGAATTACATTTGTTTTAGCTGAATGAAATATTTCCTTACTTCTTAGTTTTCTAATAAGAATGACATGTCACTTCCAATTTGTGAAAGAGTGCTAAATTAATCTGGTGCAAGTTTTCAAAGGGCTAGAGAGGACACATCATGGAACATTGTAACAGAATTGTCAAACATATTCAAATTGCAGTGATAGGCTTCAGGCCACATGAGAGGACAGTAGGCAGCCTCTTGACATGTCTGAAAAAGCATAAACCACAGGCAACAATAGCTTGTTTTGGTGATTTGTAACACTAAAACTGCACAATAATTTTCAAACTGTATGGCAATGTTTTCACTACATATAGAAAAGAAGAATATTAATTTTTCTTTGATGAATTCTTGGCAGAATGGATGGTTCTGTTACCGTTGTCCATGGTAACTAACCAGATAGGGATTCCAGAGTCTTTGGCTGAGTCCTAAAGTGGTCTATGGAAATTTGACTCCTTCATCTACTGTTCTTTCTTTTCCACCTTCTTGTTTTCTGTCCTTACAGCAAGAAAGGCAGGGACTCAGTGACAGGAAACAAGGCCAAAAGGCTTTGGAGATAAATGATGGAAATGGGCAGATCTATCACTTTCACTTTTCATTTTGTTAATATGACAAGTTCATCTCAGGTTTCATTTCTGCAAATATATCAAATGTTGTCCATCAAAGCCTGCTATAAAATTGATATCTTGATGTACTACAGTATATTTAAGCATGGGCATTTTGCATCACATTTTCCCTGATATAAACATTTTTATGCATATAAATTCCCTAAAAGCATGTATTTGGGTAAATTTGATGTCCATGCTCAATGTTCTTGGTGGCAGAATGGCAATGTGGTGTCTTATCCTCAGATTTTTTTTTCAACTTCTGAGTGTAAACAAGCTTCTCTCAAACTTTAAACTACTGTAGAGTTTGTTTACTTCCCTGATATTTAAAGCTTTACAATTCTGATAATATGATGTTCTCATGTTGAGGTGAGACGTTATCCTCCTTTTCCTGCTGCTATTTCTGGTGAGATGCCAGGGAATGGCAACCTGAAATAAAAAGATGATGAAAACTGTGGCCACTGTTTCAAGTTTAAGATGAAGGATCACATTTTCACATTCCAGTCTTCATTCCTTTCAAATACTTTCCCTATGAATATGATTGAGTTAGTGTGCTCAGTTTGCTTTCATTTATTTTATTTTCATGTTGTCTTTAAAAAAAATCCTCTGCAAACTCTAAAACTCTAAAAAGTTTAATGGGCAGTAGTATGCAAACAAATATGTGTACACATATATATGCTTATATATATTCAAGGATTCTTGGATATTTCTGTGTGTGTGTGTGTGTGTGTGTGTGTGTGAATAAAGGAGAATATTTATAGCTCAGGGTTGAAATGGGGGTCCTTGGTGCTTGTTTTCTTGCAGACATTTCATTATTCTAACTAGGTAACATCATCTGTGCTAGTAAAGAGTGCTGTTTGCTGTCAGTTTATATTCTGGTGTCTTGCATGTCTGTATGGTTTGGTGGAAGGTCTTAGAGATTCTTTGTTTGGGCTGTTTGCTGTTGGCTTACTGTATTGGTTATTTGACTGTTGGTCTGAAGTTGACCTTGGAGTTAATCTATGCTGATCTGAGTTCTCATTACAGCTGGAGAGGTGCTGAAGTCCTTTTCTCTTTTGGGCTGGTTGATTGTCTCTTTTGCACAGTCTATAGATGTTGTTAATGTCTATGTGTCTATTGATAACTGATTTGTCAGAGGGCCAGGCTTCTAGAAATTCCCTGGCATTTTTGGATTTGGCCTGGTCTAGGATTGTCACTCACACACACACACACACACACACACACACACACACACACAGCATGTCTGTGTGGGACATGTATCATCTGTACACAAAATAGCAAATTATTTATGTATCTATGAATCACAAAGTACATCACAAAATATGAAAAATTTAAAAAATGCCTGTTTTGATGTATTTTTGAATAGGGTCAAAATACACATTTAAATTAATATTTAAATTAATAAATATAGCTTTGGTACATTTTTGTTAAGATGAATATTTTAAAAAAGTGTGCCTTTCATCCCATTTTGCAAATAGAAATCCAATAGAACAAGGAAGAGTTAGATGCTTTTCCTTTGGAGTCACCTTGTCCTTGGAGGGGTAATTTTCTACCTTTTTGGCATGGAAATAATATTCATTTGCTACTATCTCACCATGGATTCCACTACTCTAGTTTTGCAGGTGTATAAATCAAGTCAGTTAAAAACTTTGTAAGGTATGTACTGTATGTATGTATGTAAATGAACTTGCTTTGCTGATTAACTTTGTTTTTGATTCATCTTTACCTTAGTAGAGACAAGTAAATATTTTATTCTTTTTGTAGCTGCTGAAGAAGCAAACACAAGACTGTAGTTGATAATAATGCTTTCTGGCAGGAATAGGTATATCATAGATGAAAAGGAAACACTAAAAGACTGCCACATGTAAGCTATTAAGGTAATTGTATTTTTAAAGCTGCCTCTTAAATTAGCTCCTTGAACTACAATTTAAACTTGTGTGGAGTAGCAGTATCCAGTAATTTATTTGAAGGCCTCAACCTTTTGTTTAAGTCAACAGAATGTAAAGCATCCCAAGTTTGCTTCCTTATTTTTGAAATCACATAATATATGTGGCACGCTTGGTTGTGAAGAAGCTTGTTATTAAAATATAATATCATGTTCATCTGTGATTATTATTTTAATTCAGTGCTCAGTTAACTTACACCAAACTGCCTGAACCTTTTCAGTAACCACTTTCTACTCACCAACATTACATTTAATTTACACCAAGATGATAAAAAATTTGATTTATTTTACAACAGATCAGTAATTGTGCTCTACAAATAAGTCTGTAATGATAATCAACAGCATTTTCAACATAATTTAATTTGTCTTCTCCCGAGAGGTAGTTAAATGCAGTAATAATAACACTACTGTTATGGACTCTGCAGCAGTTAATCATGGTCTGAATATGCAGACAGTCCCAATATTGTATTGACAGAAATTAAATTAACCATCAGCTTGGGCAATCAGTAGCTGTACAGCTATTAAAAGTAATAAAGGCAACAAACCCAAACCATGGCCAATTATGTTTTGACATGTAAATGAAAAAAGACAGATGCTTTAGATCTGAAATTTGTATTTTGTTAAAAGATGGTATCACAGATAAAACAACTGCCCAGGTAAGAACTGCTTCAAGATTATGACTGATGTTTCAAAACAATTAGTAACATGAGTATGAGAACCTTGCTGTCTGTAGGCAGTACCCCTTGCATTGGGGCTCCCCCCCCAATTTTAAGGGAAGCAATTATTGCATACTCATTTCCTTTTTAAAAAAACAAACAAACAAACAAAAAACTCTTGGTCTCCAGTGTGATATTCATGGGTGTTCAATGTTCTTGGAGCATCTACTTTGGCATCCACCAGACTCTCTATCCTGTCTGATTTTATTACTTTTAAAGATTATGTACCTAAGAAAAATAAATGCAAAGTTAGCAGGCTATATTGTAGTGCTAGTCTCATGCCTAAAGTTTTTTTTTTTTTTTTCAATAATGTATTTAGGCTTAGCATGGATTATAGAGGCAGTCTTATGAAATAAAAATGAGACAAAACTCTATGCTTTGTTAAAAGGTGTCTTTATCTCTAATTACCCAACCAACCAACATAGATAAGCTGAGGTAATAGAAAGCAGCCTGGTTGTATAGAAAGTCATTGTGGGAGTTAAACTGAAAGTAGAGTTTACCAGAGCAGTTATGTCATCTCATCAGGTTCTACCTTGGTGCTATTTCCACTCTCTGGAGTTTCCCCTCTTGAATGCCATTATCTCACTCAGTTCACAAATCACACTTCTAATATGCATTTGGCAAATCTGAGCAGATTTTATAATCTAGTATACTCACTTACAAATAAACTTTTGGCACACATCTGTAGTACACAATATACTGAGGTAGAAAAGTGCCTTTTACCCCACATAATAATTGATGCTACCACAGCTGTAGAGGAAGATCTTCAACTAACTTCCTTCAGAATTTCAAATGGAATCATTCTGGGACTTTCACCTGAACAAGAATAATTAAATATATGCACTATAATATTACAATTTTAGTAAGGCTGCTGTCATGGTTCCAACAGACAGGTTTTCAACTGCAATATTACAGTCCTAATAGAAAAGCTTCCAGTTAACTCCTGTTTCTGTTCTTTTTTAATTCTTGATTTCCTGATGAAGTATTGGTTCCTATTCTCTTACTCCTTCCTTAGGACCACATTTCTCTTTGAAAGTTGGATACCACATACAGTAATGCTGGACTTTTCCACCAGAGGGCCATAAAACAGGGTGTGAATCATGTCCTACAAGGTGTAGCATTTTTATGGCAATTTCAGTTTCTAAAATAAATCAGAGATATGTGAAAGAGAAGAAAAGCATTGGCAACAACAATGGACAAACAGTCTAGCCTGCTACAATAAAACACCTCTTTTCTTCCCTCATGAAGAACCAGACTGTTCATGATAATGAATAACAAACATCTTCATTTTAAACAGCTATTTATTCAGGTGCATATTTCAAGTGAACTTATATGCTACCTCCAACTTCCTTTTTTTTCCAGAACAAAGACTTTGTAAATATGTATTGCATATTATGTGACAACTGATCTATGTTGTGACATCTCAAGTATGAAGAAAGGCAGAAGAACTCATAGCTATTTCATTGGTGAAATATATCTCTTCTTGATACATGTAAGGATGAATGTCATAACAAGATATCAACCATCATGTAGTTCAGAATGTGTGTGTGTGTGTATGTGTGTATCTATGTGTGTATTATCAAGTGCACAAGCATAAATAGTGTTGAGTTACTGCCAAGATGAAGAAAAGAAATGCCCTGGCATTCCAAAGGTCAAAGCTATAGTCCTGAAAATGAATGTATCCCAATATGCTTTTTTTCCCCATTTCTTTGGCACCTGCATAGCTTCTGATTTTTTTTAGAGAATTAGTTACTGACATGAATTGCTCTGTCCATAACTCAGCAGAGTTCAGTCATAAGTCCTTTTGTGTTTGAAAGGAACAACTACGGTAAATATCTAAAAATATTCCAAAATACATGAATATAATAAGAAAAAAAAACTCCACAGTCCTTCTGCCAGTCAGGGAACCCTAAAGAGATGATGGTAAGTAGACCCTTTCAAAGCTAGAAAATATGCAGCACCCTCCCATTTAAGTCTGCATCTAATTTTCATCCCATGAAGGTTTTCTGAGCAGCCTAAATCTGGAATCTCTTTGGAACAAACAAGCAGAACTTCATACTAAATAAATAAATAAACAAATGAATGAATGAATGAATGAATAAATAAATAAATGGCATATTTGATTCAAAACAAGTACAAAGAAACATAAGAGCATTTCAACCTTCTAAAATATTCCATTACAGTTGTCAAGGTAGCCATCATGGGAAAATGAAACTTCCAGGACACAGTTCCACAAAAGATTACTAAACTCACAGGCATTAAAAGGTTTCAGACTGTTTCTGAAGGGCTCTAAAAACACAATGTGTTCTCAGAACATTACAATTGTTAATTGATAAGATACTTGTAATCTGTTTTACATATACCTGCATAACTACCTTGTTTTCCCCTCCTCCTTCTATATCACTTTACATCCACTTCAGCATTTTATGAAATAAGTTGCAGCTCATGAAAGCTTATGCTTCTTAATAAAATTTGTTGGTCTGAAAAATGTTATCAGACAGATATCCCTCTGATGAGAGAGAGAGAGAGAGAGAGAGAGAGAGAGAGAGAGAGAGAGAGAGAGAGAGAGAGAGGGAGAGGGAGAGAGAGAGTTTCTTCTTGAATTTATCCAAGTATCAAGAATATTCTGCTCTTATTTACCTTTAAATTAAAATGAGCTTTTATCAAATTATTAACAAGCAGGATCATTACAATATGAAAAGTCAGGAGGTTGCTATGGAGTAGTTAAGATGTTGCTATTGACTTTGGTGTCAAAAAGTGGAATCATAACTGTCATGTCAAATCAAATGGAGGAAAAAAATAACATCTTCATTTTTTAATTAAACAGAAGCAGCTATATTTTATTTCTTGGCACTTTTTAATAATATAATTGGGTGCAGGCTTATTTTGGTAGCCAAATATAGTCCCTTGCAATCAAGGAAAGATCAGCTTTCAAATAAAATCACGTTTCAGTCTGTGTGCAGGGAAGCTGTGGGATCTACTTAATGTAGAAATGCAGTCCAGGACCTCATATGTCCAAGATCATGGTAGTAGTATCAAATGAAGTGTTTAAGAACAAGCCAAAATTCCATTTATGGAATACTATCAAAATGAGATAATTGATATACTTTCCCACTAATGCGATGGCAGTCCTACATCTATCAATGGCTGGCATTAATGCTTTCTTTTTTTTCCCCATGATCATGTAGGGAAAAACAGGATATATTGGTCTGTCTCAGATTCAAGATCAAAATCAAGTGAAGTATTAGTACCGCTTTATAAAACGTTAGTGAGGCCATACCTGGAATACTGCATCCAGTTTTGATTGTCACATTACCAAAATGATGTTGAGACTTTGGAAAAAGTGCAGAGAAGAACAACTAAGATGATTATAAAGGACAGTTGCAGGGATTGGGTATGGCCAGTTGAGAGAAAAAAGGACTAGAGGTGACATGATAGCAGTATACTAGGATTTGAGTGGCTGCCACAAAGAAGAGGGTTATTCAACTTATTTTTCAAAGCACCAGAAGGCAAGACAAGAAATAATGGATGGAAATTAATCAAGGAGAGAAGCAACCTGGAATTAAGGAGAAACTTTCTAACAGTGAGAACAATTAACCAGCTTGCCTTCAGAAGTTGTGGGTGCTTCATCACTGGAGGTTTTTAAGAAGAGACTGAACAGCCATTTGTCTGAAATGATATAGGGTTTCCTGCAGGGAGTTGGACTAGAAGACCTTCAAGGCCCCTTCCAGCTCTGTTCTGATTGACTATTCCTAATGATTTCAAGGGTCATTAGAGAAAACTCCCTGCTGTTATTTTGGGAGGAAAAAGTGGTTTCCAGTTACCAGGACTGTATGTAGTTTGCTGATTCTAGGAAGAATAAAATGGAATGGAAGCAAAAGTAGTTAAGAGGACTGCATTAGGAAAACTTTTTTCAGTTCCAGGTCTTATATAAATATATTCCTACAGATTTAAAAATATATCCTTTGGTAAAAACAGACATATGCAAATAAAGACATTCTATATAATGTGTTTATTATTTAAATTTGAATTTTCATATATAAAAGTACAAACATGATCTGAACTAAGGATGTATAAATTGGTCTCCTTCAAATCGTAAGCAGATTCTAAAGTGTGTTCTTGACTTTGCCTTCCACCCGCTTTGCAATATTTCCTTAGTATTGATGACATCATCTTAACCCTTATAGTGGGGGAGGAGAAGAGGAATAGCGAGGCTGGTAATGAGGAGGGGGAAGGTTAGAGAAAAGGAAAAGAAACTTCCTTGGCAACCAAAATACCTTTAAGTATAACATAATTACCATCTCGCTGCCCTTTCTCCCCCTGCTGGGACTATTCAACAAACCCTACAACATACACTTAAATCTTCAACTTCTCAGAGACGTACACGCAGATGGGAAAGATTTGATTAAAATTACAGTGCTTTAGGTTCAGCTTCACCTATTAAGAAAAAAAGGATCTAGTGCCGGACTTTTTTTTCCCTGAGAAATAACTAGGCCACAGTAATTACAGACAAGGCCCTGCTGTGCAACATGAATAGGAACCCTGGAGTGGTATTTTCCTCTTACCTGTCTGTGAAGGGCTGTTGACATCAACATGAATGATAACCGTGCCAGTTATTTTTTTCACACACACACACACACACACACACACACACACACACACACACACACATATATACATACATACATATACGTACATATACATACACACACATGCATGTTTGCATGTGTTTGTAAATCACTACTCTCTCTCTCTCTCTCTCTCTCTCTCTCTCTATATATATATATATATATATATATATATATATATATGCTAATAATAACATTAAAAATATGATCCCTGGGTATACTCATATTCAGAATAAATGTGAACACCAGGGAATTACTATAAAAATTTAATAAAAACGCCTAGCTTTCGTCGGCGACCACCGACATCATCAGGGCTTGAAATGCTAGTCAGTGGAAGAGTCCTAAGAGCCGGGCGCAGAACCTGGTCAACCTATAAAAGGACTCTTCAAATTGACTTTAAAAATACCAGAACTATTGCCAAAACTGAACATTTTAATAACAGAATAATCAGAGAAGCCATCGAGATAGAAAAATGACCACACAGCATGAACAAACGAGATGATACCTCCCGCCTACCAGCCATTTGGAAACCCGCCCTTATTGACAAACAACTCCCTAACACAAAGAATGACACCAGACCCACACTCACTAAAACCACACAGGATGTCACCATCACACATACACGCAAAAAGCAAACCCAAAGCCACACCGATGATGAGGCATGACCACAAACCAGAAACCAGACCACAGCTGCATCATTAGCCACTTTAAACCCCTCCAATCCATACATGAAGCAAACTGACACCCACCATGAAGATGAGGCACGACCACGAACGCGAAGCCAAACAAGAGCAACACAGCCCACCATCTTAAACCTCCCTGCAACTCAGACTAACCTGAGCACAACAAAGCCCCCACCCAAACAGAACGCTCCCCCATCCAATCAGAGCACAGCCAACCCCCCATCCAGTCAGAGCACAGCCAAATCCCTAACCAATCAGAACACACCTCCACCCAATCAGAACACAGCCAAGCTCCCACCCAATCAGTTCATACCCCCACTGGCAGTTAAAAGGAAGAAACAGCTAAGACCACACATTGCTCCTTGAAACACGAAGTTGAAAACACCAGCCTGAAGATGATGAATAGGACTTCGTCGAAACATTGCCAAGACTCTTCCAATTTTATGTGGGAGAAAACCCGAATAACCAAAGACATATATTATAAAAATGAACAAACATGAACACCAGGAAAAACTTTAAACTAAAACATTTAATTTTAGTGCCAAGCTTTCGTCGGCCAACTGCTGACACAATCAGGGCTTAAAACCAGTCGATGGGAGTCTCCTTTATAGTGTTAGTCAGTTTGTGCACACGGCTCCTGGACCTCGTCATCAGTCCTACTTGATTGGGCTGCGTGTTAATTATATTCTTGATGTTAATTGATGTTACTGCTCCATTACTTGCTCTACTTCCTCCACTTTCCTTGTTTGTGCGTATGTTGTTACCTATCCCCTTGCTAGAGGCTCCTAAGTTCAATACATCCCTTCCCCCCTTTTTTTGGCTGTCTGTTTCCCCTGTGTTTTCCCAGTTATTCCCTCTCACTCCATTGGGGCATGCCCTGGGTATTCCATTCTCATCTTTCTCCCCCTCTGCTATACCTCCCATGTACTCATGGTCACATCTTATGCATATATCACCTCCTATGGTCTCCACCCCCTCTTTCTCGTCTCCGATGTTCATTATGTTTGCATCGTCCCAATCATCGCATTGCGATCTCCGTTTTGGTCCATTGCCCTCATCTGGTGTGGCTCGTGTCTATTCTCTCTCTCTCTGTATTGTACGTTCAAGCCTACACCCCTCTTTCTCGTAGTCCTATGCTTGCATACAGGGTTAGTTGGTGGGGTGGTCATTAGTTCCTCCCCCCCCTTTTTGTTCATTATAAACCTACCGTTGCAATCCTCATATTGCCTATGATGTTCTGGGTTGTCCTCTTCTTTCAATCATGATCGAGTTTTTACTATGGGACTGTCAATATGTCGTTAAATGGGTTCCACTCCACTGTTTTTGTATTTTATAGTTGCTGCACATGCATAGATGTCTTTGATGTTGCTCACTGGGCAGTCTGGGATCTTTGGTGTGGGGGTCTTTTGTCGATGTATTCTAATCTTTATTCTTTCATTGGGGGTGTTGTTGTTATTCCTCCTGGGTGTCCTAGGGGATCTGTTATTCCTCCTGGGTGTCCTAGGGGATCTGTATTGGGTTCTATTTTACCGTTTAACAGCTCTCTTGCTCTTTTAGAACATGTGCATATCCCCAGGGAGGGGGCTTCTGTTAGTTGTTTATTGGCAACTACTATCTGATTGTCCATGAGTTGCAATGGCATTATCACTTTTCCTATAGTCCTGTCTCCTTGATCTTGTGGCACATAGTTGGATTGTCTTTGTTGGGATACATGATTATGTTTCTCCCATGCTCTCAATGCCTGATGTGCTGGGCAGAGTTCTATGTGCTGGTTCATCGAATTTATGTCAGAGAGCCAAGCCTCTTTAAGCAGGCGGCCTCCTTTGGTTGTATTACTGGATAGGGTATGCACATCATTAAATGCACACGTATATACATACACACACACACACACACACACACACTACACTTCTAAAAAGAAAAGAGATTTACAGACACACATGCACTGTGAATCATATAAAATATATTTGATGGAGAAAGATTCACTACTCTTTTAAGAAATACACACACACACACACACACACACACATACACACATGATATTTCTTAAAAGAGTAGTGATTTACATCTTTCTCCATCAAATTTTTATATGTTTCACTGTTTATGTGATTACCATCCTAAACTATATTAAAGAATGAATATGGCCTTCAATTACTGTGTTACTTTGGATTGGAAGTAAAACAAAAACAAAACAATCCATGTTGCACTAACATTTTGTCAATGCAGTGGCAATTTTCGTTGACTTAGAAATATGAATATTTTTTGATCTCACCTTTTCTATTTTTTAAATTTTTCCTTGTTTTTTTATGAACTCTGTTCATATTATTACTATTATTATCTCTACAACTATCCTGACAAGGAAGTTGGTCTGAGAGAACATGACTGGATCAAGTGAGTTTGCAGACCTGAGTATAAACATGAACTTGAGTCACTCCAGCATTAGTCCAGTAATTTAACTGTTAAACCTGGTGTCTCTCACTCCAGTTAAGTTATTGCCTGGTATCTATCTATCTATCTATCTATCTATCTATCTATCTATCTATCTATCTATCTATCTATCTATCTATCTATCTATCATCTATCATCATTTATCTCTATCCATCTGTCCATTCATCTATCCATCCTCCACATTAATTAAAATGGAATTGAAAGTATTATTATATTTTATTTTGGTTTGAAAGACCATTAATATTTCCAAGCTTCCCTCCAACCCTGACTCATAATGTGCACATAAAGAGTCAATTATACCTTAGAGTTGTAGCACCTTTTAAGAAAATAATTAGAGCAAAAATCATTATATTAGGTACTGGCAATTGTTGCAGGTGAATGATATGGTAGACTGTTCACCCGTTCAAAATTCAACAACAGCAGGAGCTGTATATATGCCACTAGAATAGTGAACTGTCTGAACTGGGCCATGAGACTGATTTGGTGGCACAGTGGTTAGAATGCAGTATTGCTGCAAACTCCATCCACAGTCTGCGTTTGATCCTGATGGGCTCAAGGTTGACTCGCCCTTGCATTCTCCGAGGTCGTTAAATGAGGAACCAGATTTTGGAGGGCAATATGCTAACATTATAAACTTCCCACAGAATGTTGTATATATGTATATATGGGGCATATATAAATGTAAGTGGTATTGCTATTGCTATTTTGGGATGTACATTCTAGTACCATGTTTAGGTCTCCCAACATTATAATAGACTGAACTTCCTCCTCCTCCTCCTCCTCCTCCTCCTCCTCCTCCTCCTCCTCTTCCTCCTCCCCCCCCTCCTCCTCCTCCATCTTACTGACTATCATAATTAAGCGTAAATTACAATGATGTCCAAATTTAATTTTAGGAAACCAAAAGCTTTAATACTCTTGTTCAGCACCGAATATAATTTTTTTCAGAAAATGAAACAAAAAGCAAGTCTCAGAATCAAGATCCTACCTTACAGTTTAAATCAAAGAGGTATATGGGTGAACCAACGGTCTCTGATAAAAACCACTAGCCTTTATGAATGAGCACAATTGTGTTACAGCACTATTCATCAGAAAATTTATTGTCAGAAAATCCCTAGGACACTTAAGGGAATCTCTGTATCCACTCAATCTCTGTAGTGATTTTCTTTAAGAGAAGGGATGTTGCTTACCGAAGCTGGATGTTTCCATGCATTTTCACAGTTATAATGATAATAGGTTTGTGTACATTGCAGAATCAGCCTGCGCAGATCCAGCTGCTTTTAGCTCACATTAATCACACCCTTTTATTCAAAACAGTATAACTCTGATCTAACCCAATTAAGCCGGTGATGTTTAGAGAAAGAGATTAATATAGCTCAGGAAAGCATAACCTTTGCCCAAAGAGATGTCTTAGGATAATGAGCTTGATTCAGTGGGCTGGATTCAAAGAAAGGTGTGTTTTGCAAGTAGACATCTATTTGTAGACACTAAATCAGCAGGAAAATAAGTGTGTTCAGGCAGACAAGGCTCAACCATACAGAGGCAAATGTGTAATTTTAAAAGCCAATGTTAAAAGAAACAGAATTTAAAGTAAGGTATGTTTTGCTTAAATTTAACTAACAGGTTTGTTAGTACTAAAAGAAAAAAAAAAGATTCTTGCATTTTATAGCAGATTTTTTTTTAATCCAGTTAGAAGAGTTTATAGTCAAGATCATGGAAAGAGCTTAGATTATCAAAAGGCAAATTAAATTGCATTATTTCTGAGTGGTGGGGCACAGTGGTTAGAATACAGTATTGCAGGCTAATTCTGCTGACTGCCAACTCCCAGCAATTCAGCACTTCGAATCTCACTGGCTCAAGGTTGACTCAGCCTTCCATCCTTCCGAGGTCAATAAAATGAGAACCCAGATTTTGGGGCGATATGCTGACTCTGTAAACCACTTAGCGAGGGCTGTAAAGCACTATGAAGTGGTATAGAAATCTAAGTTCTATTACTATTGCTATCTAATTGAAAAGAAAATGGCCCCAAATTTAAGATAACTTTCTTAAACTCCATGTTAACTAAAATATTCTTTTTTAAAGATATTCCCATTTTAAAATTAATTTATTTAAGGAGGTCAGATTAGTCTTTCTTTTTTTGGAAAATAACACACACCAGTCTTTGCTGTAATTTTAATGTATAATACGTTTTGTTATTCCCATTGCCTGATTCTTGGAGGGAGAGAAGATTTCTAAGTCAAAATTATTATTTGATCTTTTGAGATACAAGTTTTGAGAGTCAACAAGTTTATAAATTCCTATAAATACTTGGAATGTCAGATCAGTGGTTCAACTGTAATAGCTTTTTATGGTGCCTCGAGTACCTTAAGTATTTTAAATATTCTTCAGTACAAGATTATTGAAAAGATTCCCATCTGTTTTTTTTTAATACATTTTGTTGTTGTTAATTGCGAAGTCGTGTCCAACCCATCGCGACCCCATGGACAACGTTCCTCCAGGTCTTCCTGTCCTCTACCATCTTCTGGAGTCCATTTAAGTTCTCACCTACTGCTTCAGTGACTCCATCCAGCCATCTCATTCTCTGTCGTCCTCTTCTTCTATTGCCCTCAATCTTTCCCAGCATTAGGCCCTTCTCCAGGGAGTCCTTCCTTCTCATTAGGTGGCCAAAGTATTTGAATTTCAACTTCAGGATCTGGCCTTCTAAAGAGCAGTCAGGGTTGATCTCTTCTAGGACTGACCAGTTTGAATGCCTTGCAGTCCAAGGGACTCGCAGGAGTCTTCTCCAGCACCATAGTTCAAAGGCCTCAATTCTTTGGCGCTCAGCATTTCTTATGGTCCAACTTTCACAGCCATACATTGCAACTGGGAAAACCATGGCCTGGACTATACGCACTTTTGTTGGCAGGGTGATGTCTCTGCTTTTTAGTATGCTGTCTAGATTTGCCATAGCTTTCCTCCCCAGGAGCGTCTTTTAATTTCTTGGCTGCAGTCCCCATCTGAGGTGATCTTCGAGCCTAGAAAAATAAAATCTGTCACTACCTCCATTTCTTCCCCATCTATTTGCCAGGAATTGAGAGGGCCGGATGCCATGATTTGGGTTTTCTTAATGTTGAGTTTCAAGCCAACCTTTGCACTCTCCTTCTTCACCCGCATCAAGAGGCTCTTTAGTTCCTCTTCACTTTCTGCCATTAGAGTGGTATCATCTGCATATCTTAGGTTGTTGATATTTCTCCCGGCAATCTTAATTCCAACTTTTGATTCATCTAGCCCTGCCTTTATCATGATGTGCTCTGCATATAAGTTAAATAGGCAGGGCGACAGTATACAGCCTTGCCGGACTCCTTTTCCAATTTTGAACCAATCAGTGGTTCCGTGTCCAGTTCTCACTGGTGCTTCTTGACCCGCATATAAGTTTCTCAAGAGACAAATGAGATGGTCTGGTACTCCCATCTCTTTAAGAACTTGCCACAATTTGTTGTGATCCACACAATCAAAGGCTTTAGCATAGTCAATGAAACAGAAGTAGATGTTTTTCTGGAACTCCCTAGCTTTCTCCATGATCCAGCGTATGTTGGCAATTTGATCTCTAGTTCCTCTGCCTCTTCGAAATCCTGCCTGTACTTTTGGTAGTTCTCGATCCACATACTGCTGGAGTCTAGCTTGTAGGATTTTAAGCATAACTTTACTCGCATGTGAAATGAGTGCAATGGTGCGATAGTTTGAACATTCTTTGGCATTGCCTTTCTTTGGAATTGGAATGTAAACTGACCTTTTCCAATCCTGTGGCCACTGTTGAGTTTTCCAAATTTGCTGGCAAATTGAGTGTAGCACTTTTACTGCATCGTCTTTAAGATTTTGAATAGCTCAGCTGGAATACTGTCACCTCCACTAGCTTTGTTGTTGCTCAGATTTTCTAAGGCCCATTTCACTTCACATTCTAGGATGTCTGGTTCGAGGTCAGTGACCATCTCATTGTGGTTATCTGGGACGTTAAGCTCATTCTTGTATAGTTCTTCTGTGTCGTTTTGCCATCTCTTCTTAATCTCTTCTGCCTCTGTTAGGTCTCTGCCATTTTGGTCCTTTATCATGCCCATCTTTGCATGAAACGTTCCCTTCATATCTCCAATTTTCTTGAAGAGATCTCTGGTCCTCCCTATTCTGTTGTTTTATTCTATTTCTTTGCACTGTTCATTTAAGAAGGCATTCTTATCTCTTCTAGCTACTCTCTGGAATTCTGCATTCCATTGGGTGTATCTTTCTCTTTCTCCTTTGCCTTTTGCTTCCCTTCTTTCCTCAGCTATTTGCAAAGCTTCCTCAGACAGCCATTTTGCTTTCTTGCATTTCTTTTTCTTTGGGATGGTTTTAGTTGCTACCTCTTGTACAATGTTGCGAACTTCATCCATAGTTCTTCAGGCACTCTGTCTATCAGATCTAATTCCTTAAATCTACTTGTCACCTCTACTGTATATTCATCAGGAATATGATTTAGTTCATACCTGAGTGGCCTAGTGCTTTTCCCTACTTTTTTCAATTTAAGCCTAAATTTTGCAACAAGAAGCTCATGATCTGAGCCACAGTCAGCTCCTGGTCTTGTTTTTACTGACTGTATACAGCTTCTCCATCTTTGGCTGCAGAGTACATAGTCAATCTGATTTCTATGTTGACCGTCTGGTGATGTCCATGTGTAGAGCCGTCTCTTGGGTTGTTGGAAAAGAGTGTTTGTTATGACCATCGTATTCTCTAATACATTTACTATTTATTTAATGACAGTCATCTCCCAGTCATTTCTGGCACAGAAATAAAATTACAGACAATAAAGGCCTACAATATGCTGGAGTAAACTCAATACGTTATATTTTATAATGGGCTAGAACAGTGTTTATCAACAGTGGCAACTTTAAGACTGGTGGACCAACTTCTGAAATTCCCCAGCTAGCTATAAAGTCCACCACTCTTGAAAGTGCCCAGCTTGAGAAACACTGGGCTAGAATTCAGTGGAAGAAGAGATTCTCCACTGGTTTCTGACCATTCACCCTAAAGTCTAATTTGAGGTTAACATATCCAACACTCTCTGATCTTTAACTACAGTAGGTTGTTTTTTTTTAAGGATTTCCAATGTAAGGCTAGATTCTTTGACTTTGTCTCTGTCTCTGTCTCTCTCTGTGTGTAAATAGTAATAAATAATCAGCAAATGTGACTTCTTGGACATTTTGGCTTAGTTATTATTGGATTAAGCATCAGAAAGGAAATGAACCAAGCACACCATATCTTACTTAAGGAAACAGCTGCAGATCTACCAGTTTCCCCCCATTAGTATCACTTACAGTGCAAAGATTTGCAAAATTGCTTCTGAAATTTTAACCCAAATAAATTGCACAATTAATTTGTATGTAACAAAGAAAATTGTTCCACTTACAGAGGTTGTCTATTCAATAGTCAGGCAAACTTGGAATTTAAGTTTGGAGAAATTTAACACCTGATAAGAATTCTGTCCTATTCTGTGAAAGTCAATTTGTATCAAATTAATATTTTTCAAATATTTCCCCTAAACATAGCAAAACTACTACTTTGGACATACCATTCTCCTTTACACCTTAAACCATTTTAACAGAGATGTTTTTACTTTTTGTGCATCTTATATATACTGAATGCATAATGTATATTACCTCACTGGTTGGATTAATCCAAATAAATAAGTGAAAAAAACAAATACAGATGCAAACATCTAGGTTTATTTGAGTATTTATGTCACACACATTCTAATAAGATATTTTAAAATTTTGTAAAAGAATACCTATTTGCAAAGAATCCAGCAAGTGACACTTGTTTTCCAGTCTGCTAACATTCTTCCAAATGAATGTTTCCATCTCATTGCTTCCGTATTTGTTTTTTTTAAAAACTTTACGGAAAGGTTTTAATGGATATTATTTAACAAAAGAAGAAAACTTTACCACTTTCTCATGTAACGCTAATTTGACAATAAAACTGTCAACAAGGAGGCAAGATCAGTCTCACACAAAAATCCTGAAACATCTAAGTGGAATTTGCATAAAATAGTTCTGGTATTATTATTCACTGTTCTTTCGTTGACAGATATGTCAGGGTCTTAAAACCTAAAAGAACAATTATGCTATTGTAACTCTCTGAGGATTCAATGGGTGTGTCTTTGGTGAAAAAGTGCTATTAGAGCTTTGAAAAGCAGTAAAAACGACCGCCCAAGGGGCTCTTTAGCTAGTCATTTGCAAAGAATGCCAAGGCTTCAAGTACATTTATGTAGTTCTTTTTTTGTGTGTGCTGTGAAAAAAACTGCTAATAATTAATGCCTATAACATTTTTTAAACATTTGCATTAGCTATAAACATTTTTTTCCACCCCCCCCCCCCCGTTCTCTTAATAAAGCCATTATTGATTAAGTTAAAACTGTGATTTTCTGAAGACAAGCTTATTGCTCAGAATAGTATTTAAGTTTTTTTGGGTTAAGTTAATATTGAAGAAATCATTGAACAATTATGTACCAAAACAGGAACTAATCAGTAAATCCATTACTTCAACAAGCTAGTTAAACTTAACATGTCTGCACATTAAAAATGAGGGATTGATAAGTCATGCATCATTACAGCAAGATGTGCCATAAAAGTCAGTGATCCCAATTTCAATTTATATTAAATCTGCTGATGACTTTAGTGCAGAACTCTGCTGAAACTTTTGTGAAAGTAGAAATGTTGAACTGTAGCCAAGGAACAAGGAAAGACTCTGCACACTGGACAAAGAAAAAGACACGTAAAATGTAGAAGCAACGAGTCTTGCTAGAACTGTATGTATATACTGAGGAATTCAGATGTTCATTTGACCTCACTAAATAGCAAGCTGCCATCCAAATGGCTTTGGCATTTCTGGTTCTTGTTCCTGGTCCAGTGGAGCAGACTGCACATACGATTTTTTTTCCCAGAAGGGTAAAATTCCTGCCATTTGGTTATCTGGAACTGGATATGAAAGTCTGAGATAGATACAGCTCTTCCCATTTTTCCTCTTGTGAGAAAGGGAAAGTCCATTTGAGGTTACAAGTCCCTCTGTTTATCTCCTCTGGAAGGCATTCCACGAAACTGATTTGGCATGAAAGATCACAATAAGCTGAAGACATCTTACTTTGAATTTATTTATAATCAGAAAGAAATTGTAAAGCTTAATAGAATGTTTAAATATCTTCTGTTGGAAAGAAAAAGGGAAAGGGAAAAGATCTTTCTATACAAAGAAATACATCAAGTAAAAAACTATGGTTCTGCTAGTTTTTATTCATAATTAAACAACAACAACAACAACAACAACAACAACAACAACAACAACAATAATAATAATAATAATAATAATAATAATAATAGAGTTAGAAGGGACCTTAGAGGTATTCTAGTCCAACCCCTGAGACAAATGGTTGTCCAGTCTCTTCTTAAAAACTTTCAGTGTTGGAGCATTCATAACTTATGGAGGCACTGATTAATTGTTCTAACTGTCAGAAAATTTCTCCTTATTCTAGGTTGCTTCTCTCTTTAGTTAGTTTCCATCCGTTGCTTCTTGTCCTTCCTTCAGGCTCTCCAAAGCCTTCAGATGCTTTGGAGAGTAGTTTGACTCCGTCTTCTTTTTGGCAACCCCTGAGATATTGGAACACTGCTATCATGTCCCCCCCTTGTCCTTCTCTTCATTAAACTAGACATACCCAATTCCAGCAACCATTCTTTATATGTTTTAGCCTCTCCTAACCATCTTTGTTGCTCTTCTTTCTAGAGTTTTAACAAAATATAGTTTAAATGAAGAAGTATTCAAACATGTCATCCAGTTTGAAGCAGTAAAGTGTAATAGAGGGGGAAAGTTTTATCATTTGATTCTGCTGATTTTATAAATTGGTCCTTCAATATAGTGGGACTCAAGAAATGAATTAATAAACTTTAATTGGTGCAGATGCTAGCCAACCTATAAATGCATTTCAGAAAAATACTTTTTAAAAAGGCACAGAATTAATGTGCTTCATACCCATTGTGGCAGAACCATGGTAATTATGAATTTGGCAGCATGTACTTTAGATTGGCCAGAGACCAGGTTGATATATATTATTTGATTATAGAACGATTCATTATAAATATGGCAGATCTATCTGTATTTCTTCCTAGGAATGTAAATTAGCATGAATTGTTGGTGATAGATGCTTTTCTGTTTGAAATGTACATACAGTTACAACATAGGCTAGCAGAGAGAAAGGGAGAGGGGGAGAGGGGGAGAGAGAGGGGGGGAGGGAGAAGAGAAAGAGAGAGAGAGAAGGAAGAAAGAGAAGCAAAAAGTATTTAAGGCCATTGTAAATTCATTATTTTTAAACTTGGCCATGTTCAATACCAGTACTGAAGCATTCTTGAATATCTGCATGGACCCAATGTAAGGTTCTTTTTTCCTTTAAGTATTTTCCCTCAGTTCTCCATACAGGATTAACTATTGGGCTTGGAAGCTGCCATTTTAATATCGGCCGCTCCTTGCTGCATCAACAAATTAAAAAAGCAGATTCCCGAATTCAGATACAGTTGCAGATTGAATCTCCCTTTAATGAGCTTCCACCCATTATGTCTTGTCCTGCCCTTAGATGCTTTGGAAAATAAATGACCCTCTCCTCCTGTGATTGCCCCTCAAGTACCAGAAGATAGTTATCATGTCATCCATAATCCTACTCTTCATTAAGCTAGGCATACCTAGTTCCCTCAACAATTAATCATATTTGTTGCTCTTCTCTGCACTATGTCTAGAGCCTCAGCATCTTTTTTGTATTGTGGTGAGCAGAATTGGATGTAGGATTCCAAGTGTGGCCTCACTAGTGCAGTATAGAATGGTACTGTCACTTATGATTTTGATGCTATTCCTCTGTTAATGCAGCCCAGACTTTTTAGTAGCTGCAGCACACTGCTGGTTTGTACTTAAGCGATGGTCTACAACTTAGATCCCTCTTGCACTTACTAATCTTGAGCCAAGTAATTCTGTAGCTGTGCATTTGGCCTTTCCTGCCTAAATGCAGAGCTTGGTTTTGCCTCCACTGAACTGCTTCTTGTTGACTAGGCCCCAATATTCAAGTCTTTCAAGATCACTCTGAATCTTAAGTCTACTTTCCAAGGTGTTGGCAATTCACCCCAGTTTGGTGTTATTTGCAAATTTGATGAGTTCATCTTCTATCCCCTCATCTAGATTATTTATTAAGGTGTTGAAGAGCACTGTGATAGCAGGAGCCAAAGTGTCTGGTAGCTAAACAAACAAAAAAGTATTTTGCAAAGGACAAGGGACACCAATTCAGAAGTAACACTATGAGTGAAAAGACATATCTATCAGACTGGGAGCCTCACCATAAATCACAGTAGACATATCAAGAACATATACTGAGTACCTAAGTTTCTTTTTCTGTTTCAAATGTTACCAATTTTGAAAAATGAGATTAATTTAAATGAGTGGCAGAAGGGTCTTAATAAATTTATCTGGGCAGGGAAAAAGCCAAGGGTTAAGTTTAAAATTATGCAAGACTTCCGTGAGAGGGGTGGACTTAAGGTACCAAATTTGAAATTATATTATGATGCGATGGTTTTAACACTAATCAGTGATTGGGTAAATTTGACAAATTCTGAGATACTTTATCTAGAGGGATGGGATTTACTTTATGGGTGGCATGCCTATTTAATATTCAATAAAAAAATGGATTGGGCTTTTAAATCTCATATCTTAAGAATTTCTTTACTTAGGATTTGGAGAAAATATTATAAAAGCGATTTCAAAGTACCATTATGGGCCATACCTTGGCATGCGATAGAAGCAATAAAAAGAGGGGTTAAAATGGATATGGTGTCTTACAGACAGTTACTTAAATGGGATGGACAAAACTGGCAATTAAAATCACGGGAAGAGTTAGCGCAAGAAAACTTTATTTATTCTTGGTTCCAATATAGGCAATTATTAGACAGATGGAAGATGGATTGTAAGGTGGGTTTTCTTAGAGAAGATGAAAATCTTATCAAGCAAGTGAAGGATTCAAGACAAACCCACATTAAGAGAATTTATGCGGTTTTAGTTGAATTGGATTCAGAAACGGAACTAATTAAAGATTGTATGATAAGATGGGCGCAGAATTTTGGTGAGCCAGTTTCATTGGACACCTGGGAAAATATTTGGGTGAGAAATGTCAAATTTACACAAGCACAGAACTTAAGGGAGAATTTTTATAAAATGTTTTATAGATGGCACCTTGATCCACAAAAAATGTCTTATATGTACCCTGACGTGCAACCCAAATGTTGGAGATGTGGTTATAAGGAGGCTTCCTATTATCATATTTGGTGGTCATGTAGAGAGATAAAAGCATTTTGGATCAAAATATGGTGGAATATCCAGAGAATCTTTAGAAGGAGGGTAAAATTTACTCCGCAATTATTTTTGTTAGGTATTGTTACAGATTGTGATACAAAGGAGGTTGTTTTGATGTTAAATTTGATTACAGCCGCTAGGCTGTTAGTAGGACAATATTGGAAGAAGGAATCTTTGCCTACATTGCAGGAATGGTTTCTTAAAGTAGCTTATCTGGCGGAAATGGCAAAGATTTCGGCTTTCTTAAAGCAACAAACGCAAGAGAAGTTTCTTGCTGTTTGGGATAAATGGATAAAATTTATACAATTTAGATTGGGTATACAAAAATATTATATAGTTTTTTCATAAGTTTTATTTTTATATATATTATAGATAATCTTTTTATATATATAAATATAAAGTTCTTAATTTAATTTTTATTTTTACTTCTTAAGCCTATATTCTGCTCTGGGAAGCTCAGGGGGGGGGGGAAGGGAGGGGGGGGGTTTTGGGAGGGGTGGGGTTTTTTTTTTTTTATATATATGTATTGTTTAGTTTTATTTTTTTGTATATGTTGTCTCTGTTTTGTATTCTTTTTTCTTTTTTGTAAAATTTATAAAACTTTTAATAAAAAAAAAAAAGAACATATACTGAGTGATAATCAGGGTAAGAAGAGGGTTGTCCATTCCTGGAGTGAGAGTACAGGATTTTTTTTTACTTCTCTAACATAGTACATCAGTGGCTGAAGTGCAGGGGATGGGGTGGCCTGTGGAAGGTTTTGTATTGGGATTGTATTAGTAAGGAAAGGGGATTGAAATGGAGGGACGGTTGACAGTGGGTAGAATTGTGAATAATAGTATGGATCTAGGAGCATCCAGAGATGTTTGGCACATTAGATTCTGAAAACTGACAACATGATGGGCCAGAAGGGTTAAATTAGATATCAGAGGGGAAAAACTAAGCAATGTGCGAAGAGTCAAAGACCAGGGTGCCTATTGGAGTAGTATTGGCAGTAATAGGTTTTATGGCGGGCAGTGGCTAGATCAGTGGTTCTCAACCTTCCTAATGCCGCGACCCCCAACCATGTGGTCGTAAGTTGAGGATTACCTGTATATTTCTGTGGGCGGGGCAGGAGGAGGCGCGCATGCTCCGCCTCCTCTCCTGCAGCTGGAGCGCACACTGGGCAGGCCGAGGGTGCATGCAGGCCATCACCCAGCAACCACCTCAGCCCGGGAGCACCACGCATAAGTGGTGCTGCCCCCTGTGCTGGCCGAGGCATAGCTGGCAAGCGGCAGCAACGGCGCAGGCTGACCACTGGCTGGGCCACCAGCTGGCCCAGCCCAAGGGAGGTAAGCCACCTGCTGGGCAACCTTCCCTGTGCCTGCTGCTGCCCCGCTAGCCTTACCTTGGCCATTGCACGTTCAGTGCGGCAGCAGGCAGGCCCAGGCACTCCTGGGTGGCCATGGCACGCGGCAGCGAGGGTGCAGGGTGACCACCGGCTGAGCTACCAGCTGGCCCAGCCCAAGGGAGGTAAGGCACCTGCTGGCCTCCCACCTCCCACCCCTGGCCCTCTTTTACTTATATTTAATAGCTGCTCAGCAGGGAGGGGTGGAAACGTCCAGAAAGCTCGCCTTAGCTGCAGACAACTTGCAGCACCGTTTGCAGACTGGGACTTTTGGCAGGCTCAGCAGGGCAGAGACAGCCTGGACAATTCCTATTGGCTTTTGAAAGCCAATAGAATTAGACTCTATTCAAGAGAGTCTATTCTATTGGCTTTCGAACACCAATAGAATAGAGTCTCTTGAATAGAGTCTATTCTATTGGCTTTCAAAAGCCAATAGAATAAGAGGGAGTAGCACAGCTAAGGAAAAGGGGAAAAAATGGCGGACTGCGTTGTTTGGCGACCACTGTGAAATGGTCGTTCGACCCCAAATGGGGTCGCGACCCACAGGTTGAGAACCGCTGGGCTAGATTACGAAGACTGTACTATAATGCAAATTCCTCCTTTTCTGCTGCTAGTAAGGAGTAACCACATCTATCCCCAACTAGTTAAATAGGCATATTCCTGAAGATTTGTTGCAATTGTTCATGAGACCCTGAGGCCAGGAGTATTGCTCCAGAAATAGCTAGACCACTGTAACAGTTTCCATGTATGGCTGTCTTTGAATTGTGACTCAGAAACAACAACTGAGTGCAGCAGGGACATTTCAGGGAAAGAGGAACTGCTCTTGCAGAATAATACCTACTTTGTGGTGACTGTACTGCTTTCACACCCATATAAGGTACAGCATCAGGATATTTATGTGACTGCCCAATGCTAAGTAAGTGATCCTATCCTACAAAAACATCTAGAGAAGACTTATGCAAAGTAAAATCATGGACAAGGAAGTGAATCATCTTTGTGGTAGCTGCCATATTGTGGAACCTTCTGCCCCCAAAGATATGCCTCTTCAGATATTTAAAAATATGCTTAGAATGTTCTTATTAAACTCTGATGGCTGAGTCATAATGTTGGGTCATTATGTATATTCATTGGAATTCATTTAAAAATATTTTATATTGTTTTTGTTATGTATTCTACCTACCAGAAATCTAGGCCTGGATGGTATAAAAGTTTTTTTTGTAATATACAACAAAATAAATAAAACAAGTGGGATAATTTATCATACTCATTCCAGATATTCCAGATCCTGTAATATCTGTTCATTGCTTCAGATTCTAAAGTTTCTTCTCTATGCATGTGACTGTGCACAGGGCATCTGGCTGAAACTCCCTAAAATAACTGCATATTTTTTACAGACTATTCAGCTGCCCTCTGCAGCTGCAATGTAATTCCAGGAAGAGGCCCATTTGGTTTTCCCATGCACACACTGGAGCATCTTTTTGTTTTTGAATTGTAAGCATTGAACAGTCCTAATAACCATCAAGGCAACATAACACAGATTTTAAAATTTCATCCATAGTGTAAGTATCCAAATTAGGAATGACAAATGAGGGGGAGCAGAAATATAGAACTATCTCTATATAATGTCAATAACTAAGAGGGGTAAAAAAATCTAATTTTGTATTTTGATCTATACTCTTCAGTTGCCAATGCAAATCAGAAGGAATTGGACAAAGAAGAGAGTGCTTGCAACAGCCAGATTTATTTTACATCCCCGGGATTATATATACATCTTTATTGAGGTTCCACCTGTTTCAAGACGGACAGATTAGACTTTATACATATTGATCTAGATCTCATAGCACGTGTTCGTGCACGCAAGTGGGAGAGTTATTGCATATATGGGCTTAGTGAAATAAACATATGAGGCTTCTATATCAGATCTTAATTTACTGCAACATTCTTTTGCTGGATTTGTACCTACATGCATTTTATTACTCGACTGGGTGATTTAGGTTTCTGCAGGAATAAATTATGCAAGAGTGAATGGCTAGCACTTTATAAACAGAAGACTGATATAAGCACACCTCTTATCTGTCCTTGAATTTTAGGATTGTCTTTGGCCTTGCATAAAAAATATGTCTTAAGCCTCCTGAAGCATAAAGGAATGTGGCAGCATTGCTTCTGCAGAATATTATTTGAACAGCAAACCTAAATATCTGCCTTTTGTTATTTAATCATCTCACTGTAATAACTACTTTTTAAACAAAAGACATGGATCTTTTATTTATTTTATTCTCTGACCAAAGGTGCTAAATTCTTCCATAAATCTTAGTTTTGCTAGAACATTGAGTATGTTGTTGCAATCTAAATATCAATTTACATGTGTCTTATCTATGGGTACAGAAGTGTTTAAAACATAAATAATTCTGTTTTATGCATTACATGGTGGGGGGCTTCTGTGTGCCTTCAAGTCGGTGTTGACTCATGGCGACTATCTGAATTTACTCTGCAGATTTCTTGGCAAGATTCTAGAAGTCATTTGCCAGCCCCCCCCCCCCGCTTCCTGGGATGCAAAGAAGGTGACTGGCCCAAGGTCACCCAGTTAGCTTTGTGACTCAGGCAGGACCAGCACACACAGTCTTCCAGTTTCTAATGCCTTAGCCACTACACCAGACTAGCTCTCTACATGGTGATATGTGAGCTAAAAGTGAGGAAATAGAAGATAATTACAGCAAAAAAATCAGAGAGGTTCAAGCTAGGCCACTGTCACGAATTCAGTGGATCATGGATCATCATGATGATTTCATTTTATATTTAGTCTTTCTGTCCCTTGTCAGATGCTACATTTTTTCTATCCTGCTCTATGGAGTAGAGAGTTGGTCTCTGACAGAAGGCCACCTGAAGAGACTAGAAGCATTTGAAATGTGGATTTACAGGCAGCTGTTACATATAAGCTGCGTCAACAAGATCAGAAATGAGGAGGTGATAAGCTGCCTGGGAAAGCCAAGGGAAATCATCAAAACAATTAAAAAACGAAAATTAGAATATTTCAGACATGTGATGGGACACCCAGAAAAATACAGCATATTCCATTTAATCCTCCAGGGAAAGACTGAAGGCAAATGAGGTCCAGGCAGAAGAAGAACATCATGGCTTCAAAATCTAAGAGATTGGTTTGGTCAAAACTCAGCAGCACTTTTTCAGGATCGCCAACATGATCGCCAACATCCAATAACGGATATGGCACAATAAGAAGAATTCTTAGGTATCATATATTATTTGTTGGAAATGAGTAACTAGGCTTCCTAAAATTGGATGGGAAAAATCCAGCACAACAGAAACAAGATGGGAAATTAACTGCAAGAAACTGCTTCTTTATGGATACTGACAAATTTAGTAGGAGAACTAACGGGCTTGGGATAATGTTTCTCACAGTTTTTAAATTTAATACTTGATTGTATTGGAAAAGACTCTCACAAGCAAGGCTTCCCTCTCCAAATACAGCAGTAAATGAGAATCCAGAAATTTTCCAAGTGGCAGAGCTGCTCCTTCAGGATAAGGAGGTATTGATGGGCCTTAATGAAAGATGAAATCCAGTGAAGGTCCCAAAGCACTAAAATAACCAATAGGGTTTCCACTCCATGCCAGATCTGATTGAAACAGTTCTAAATAATTGTTAAGAAAATAATTTGTGGTTTCCACAAGCCAGGGTGAAGCAAGAACAAATCAAAGAAAATTGAAATCTAGACATATTGTGCAAAAGGAGATTTTATTCTAAAGAACAAAAGCTCTGCTCTCAAGGGTAGGCTACAGAGAAAATGGGGACTTGGTTTTAATAGGGGACTGGTCCTTTGTGTGAACTTGGGTGTGGTTTATGTACATGTTGGTTTCATCATGTCCTTCATGTGCATTTTGGGATGCCCCTGCTTTGAGCTTTGATCCTGTGTGAAGTCCAGAAAAGGTAGATTGCCTTTGCCCTCAGAGATGCAGACTCCATCTCTGGAGCTTTCCCATGCCCCGCCCAGAGGGAATTTCTATCTCCCCATGGAGCCAGTGAGGTGTCAAGATATTGGGGAGGGATCTACTTTCTGTAGAGCAGGCCTGAACATCATATAGTCTACAGGTCATATACAACCCTCTAATTAGCCTTCTATTGCCCATTCTTAAAAAAACAAAACAAAACCCAACGGTAAATTCACTGCTGCCAAACATCACCATTGCCAGAAAGGATCCATTGCTGCCATCATCCATATCTCCAAATATAAGCTGTTGACTGCCTCCAGGGCCTCTAACTCTGTCTAAATTTTTGATCCACATGCTGGCTATTCCTCTGCAGCCAAATGGATTTACTTTATCAGTGTAGCCCTCTTGGGAGCACGAGGTAAAAAGGCAAAATCAGAAGGCTTTTTTCCCTGCAGCAGTTTATCCAATTGGGATTGAATCAATTAATAATATTTATGCAGTCAATATCCAGCAAAAATGTAAAAAAAGAAAAACAGAGTGAAGCAAATAAATACTACACTAACAACTAGCTGAATAAATCACAGAATATAACTGTTGTTGCCCAAATGGGATTCTGCTCCAGCAACTAACGGGGAGTGGGGGAGAAGGCTCTGGGGGTAGATAAAGAATTCAGGAGATTAGAGATTGGCCTGCAGATCAGCCAATCTGGATAGAAGAGTGAAAAGAGGCTGGAAGTTTCACAGATATAAAAAATTACAGAGACAACCTTGGAAAAGGAACACAATGGTTAATAAACCATGATTTAAGCCTGAGGAAAGAAGGCACCTTAACTGTCTTTGATATAAGAGGAAGGGAAGGAGAGAAGAAAGGGGCTCTTAGGGCTTCCTTCAAGTTTCTGATACTACAGCAGAATCTTTCTCAAGTGCAGAAATATTTGGTACCTGCTAATATTTAATATGAAATAAATAAATAAAGCTGTTGCAGGTATATATCAGCTAATCAGTTGGAAGCGAGAAGAGAATATTCTCTCTGAAGTGCTGGCCTGTATATAGAGGAAAAATGGCTAGCAGCCTGCTTTAGAGACATCCAAATCAATTAAAAGTGATCACCTTTCTCATGCTCAACATCAAGAGAAACTCTGTATCTCCTTTTAGAGATTAAGAGTTGAAGCTTAAACCAATATGTGTTCAAATGTTGTGGTTGTTTGGAAATAGTTGCCTGGAGATCTGGCTGAATAGCAGTTCCTTAGAAGTGTAACAAAAGGAGAATCATAGTAAAATAAATTGCATATTATCCCTCATACAAAACTCCTAATAGGAAGGATGGCTCTTTAGAAGGATTGATTAACTTTACTGATTTACATGTTGAGGCCAACACAGTAAATAAAGAAAGAAATAATCATAATCTCAGAGAAGTTCAGTGAGAGATCAAAGAGCTCCATTAACAATGAAGCAGGGGGTAAAAAATATGTAGCAAAGGGTTATATAGTTCTGATAAGAGGCACCCGGGGAACTGGACCAGACTCAGTAGGGGGAAATTACAGAAAGGATTAAAGGAGGGGAAGTGGGTGGCCAATTATTGCTGATCTACAAGGTAGAGGCTGCCCAAATGATTCTGATAGCAGCTTTCTCTAGGATACATCTCGTATGCTGAAGTAATAATTAAAACATTATTGGAAAAAATATAGGAAATTGTTCATCCAGAAGCAGCAGTGCAGCACAGTCCAATGCAGTTCAGTGCAACTACAAAGCAGAATTATCCAAACTTTGCACTAGCCAGTCATTTACAGATTTGGCAAAACTACCTAGCTGCTTGATAGGGCTCTTCACGTTAGCTCAATTTATTTCAGTAACTGGAAGAGGCTTCTATATATAGTGTATCAAAGGAGCCTTAGAAGAGGCAGAGTAAAGTTATATCACCCCTTTGCCTCTTAGGAGCATAAGACCACACAAAGCATTTTTAGGGGGTGAGTTGCATACATTTTTACTGAAGTGAAGTGCTTCTTTATGGATCTATATCAGTGGTTCTCAACCTTTTTAATGCTGCGACCCCCCCAACCGGTCATAAGTCGAGGACTACTCAACCGGTCGTAAGTCGAGGACTACTCAACTGGGGCAGCACCGTTTGCAGAATGGGACTTTTGGCGGGCTCAGCAGGGCAGAGATAGCCTGGACAATTCCTATTGGCTTTTGAAAGCCAATAGAATTAGACTCTATTCAAGAGAGTCTATTCTATTGGCTTTCAAAAGCCAATAGAATAAAAGGGAGTAGCACAGCTAAGGAAAAGGGGAGAAAAATGGCGGATTGTGTTGTTTGGCGACCCCCGTGAAATGGTCGTTCGACCCCAAATGGGGTCCCGACCCACAGGTTGAGAACCAGTGATCTATATGGACCTATAAGCACACTAGGCATACTGAACTGCAGTATTTAATGAAGAGATGAATGCATAGACCATGTGCATGTACACACAGATTGTACATAATGTATTTTAGTGATTTTGATGGATAATAATAATAACAACAACAACAACAACAATAATAATAATAATAATAATAATAATAATAATAATAAAGTTGGAAGGGACCTTGGAGATCATCTAGTCCAACCCCTTGCTCATTAAGGAAAAAAAAAGGTGTTACCTTCAGTATGAAGCTATACTTTTCTCTGATTATAAATCTGCTAATCTAGCCACAACTTTTCTTAAGCAGTATATTTATCATCACAAAATAACTGTAGAAACCCATTTTAGAAGTACAATGAAATAGGAAGGTTACCACTTGTGATGCAAGGGTTAAGAAAAATGTCATTAAGGCATTAGTGTCTTTTTCTATAGCAGCATTCAAAAGATACCAGGGAAGAGAAGAAAGGAAATGTGAGAGAAAGAAAAGAATAATCTTTGAGTTTTTCAAAACTTTTACAAAGTCTAGGGAAATGTACTTTTTACATTTGTGCCAGTTACTGTAATTAGTAAACTCATTCTTAATAGTGTTGTTAAAAATGTAATTTTTTCACACTTCTTCTGACTTTGACACTGCTGCTTTTGAAACTTCATTTTGCACTTGGTTCCATTGTTCTTTAATCTGCTGCACTTTGCATTTAGTATCACTGAAATTTCGCACTTACTATGTCAATAACATCTGGCAAAATTGCCACCTATTAAGAGTAAGTGTTCTCTTTTTTTTTTCCCTCCTGCGAGAAATGTGATGGTGTATTATGTTGGGTTCCCTTGAGAGGCTAAGAAGACAATTTTATAGCATATAAATGCATTAAAGAAATAACCTGAACTAGAAGAGAAGGTTAACAAAAGTCAGAAACTTTTTATTATTATTTTAACATTTTATTTTGGTTGTTAAAAGCAGCCTGGAAATGTGAGGTATGACTAGATTATTGGGCTTTAAAAGTGCTTGTGCATTTAGATCAAGGTAATTTTTACAGTCCGCAGATCTAATGTGTTTCTTTTATTTCTCCTTCACCTCCACCCCAGTCTAGCTGTTCTCAGCCCAACTGATTTTAATCTTTCTTTTCTTTGTCCTATTATCTGATTAATAAATAGACTTGTACAATTTCATTCATTAGAAATAGCCCATACCATATAAATCAATGTGCATGGTTTTCAGTTATTAAGGATTTATTTTATATGCAGAAGTTTGAAGCCACTCCTAAGAAAGCAACACATGAGTCTTGACTCTGGAAACTGCAATGAGATGCTCAATCTGATATTCATCATGTTCCAAAATTAGTAGAATTTTGCTATTATGTCTGTCTTTCTCTCCGTGTATGTGTACACACATACATGCAAGACAGAAAAAATATTTATTCTGAAAACTTATCAATGTTTTCAGACTTATCAAACTTATCAATAAGATCACAGTAAAATCTCAGTTTATAAGGCAGCAACTGAGAGAAAGGGGGGACAGTTTCAAATTGTATGTTCAGTGTAGCATATTTTTCCACATTTGTTATTTATATATAGGCAAGCAACAGTGTGATCCTAAAGAATCAGTAGTCGTACAGGGACCATGAGTGAAAGAAGGGATCAAGACTTAAAGGCTAAGACTTCCAGAGATAAAGGCAATGAGAGAGGGGTATGGTTTCTACTGTCCAGGAGGAAGTATCACCAGACTTCATAGGACAATCTCTGCCTAAGCAGAATGAGCTGACAAAAAATATGCTCCAAAAAGAAATACCAGTAAGGAAACTGCAAATATATACAAATATACAAATATAAATATATAGAAATAGCCATGATATAGGACTAAGAAATATAGATACCGCACATATGATCTTATGATTGTAAGCCATCCACAGTTAAATTGTGGCAAGATGTATGGTCAATAAATTAGATATAGATATAAATAGAGATAGAGATGATATAGATATAATTTATTGGCTACACATCTTACCAACTGGTTGAGGATGTGAGGAGGTGAAAAAAGTGCCTTAACTTCGGCATACCTCCCAAAACTAGGTCCAATATTTTGGCCTTACCCACTTTGTAAATAAATTGAAAGTAGAAGATATTGTTTGCAACATGTGGGTTAGCACACTGGCATTATATCTTTGTGACTCCAAGACAGTCTTCTATACATGCTTAACGTCAGATGACTGTCATATATGTCTTTCAGCTTTTCTTATCTAAATTAAAAAAGAGTTGCAAGCAAGGGTCTGGAAGGCTTTAAGTGGGATGTCAGAGTCTATTCTGTAAAAAAGTAGATGGAGAAACATGCTACAGTGTGTGAAACCAGACCAAACATGAGATGTGATTAAGTTACAATTAAAATCAAATTAAACACAGCTAATATCCTTCTTCAGGTACTAAAAAATACATTCTCATTCTGCCACATTAAATGTGACACTTCTGCAGCAAATTTTACAGGGCTCATGTACTGCTTACAAAAGTTTGGTCAACAGGAATGCACTCCTGAAATTTCAGATTTGCTGTCGTATGTTATACTGTAACCAAAACTGAGGATGACTATTATTTAAAGTGATTAGTGAGGCAAATCTTCTGGGGCCAAATGATAATTTTATAACATAAATCAAAGATAAGCAGGATTCTTTATCCAGTTCTATATACACTTTTCTTGTTGTGCAGACACAGTGCCTGTTTTAAATGTTGCTAGCTATATTCCAACTTTGCTTGCAATTAGCTCAAGAAATTTTGTAACATCTGGACAACAGATACTAGAGGATAAAGTTCTATGGAAAATCTCAACATGATATACACTTTAGCCTCGGTTTCCTCCATATAATAATAGGGTGGCATCCCATATCAGACTTTTGACATCACTAATCTCTGTCCCCCAATTTATTATGCTTTTGCTCTTCTCCAAAGCTGAGCTTTGTATTTGTAAGTACTTTATAGCTGAAAATAAGCATGTCTTGGCTAAGTGTCAGACCAAAATTAGAAATGAATTGGAAAATTCTGCCCCTTAGTTTACATCCTGCATAACTGATTTCAAAAGGAAAGTCCATCAGTAAGGTTTTTTAATGCATGATGGAATGTGCAAATGTAGGAGATACTTGATTTGCAAATAGTAAATATTTCATATTCCTCTAAACTTGCCAAAATGATCATAGCATAGAATAGTAATTAATTGGAAACTTGAATAAGAGACAGGAGTGTGACATGGCTGCAAAAAAACCCACTGCAGTTTTAGGCTGTATCAACAGAAGTATAATTTATGATAAGCATTTTAACTTTATTTTCTTTTATTAGGCCTTGAATATTACAATTAGTTCTAGGTTCCACAATTGGAGAAGGATTCAGAGAAGTTGAATAATTAACAGGGGGCTAGAAACTTAAATTCTGTGAACACAGAACATAGAATAAAAGGGTTGAAAGAGACCTTGGACATCTTCTAGCCCAATCTCCTGCTTGAGCAGGAGATCCTATACCATTCTGGACAAATAGTTGTCCAACCTCTTCTTGAAAGCCTCCAGTGAAGGAGCACCCAGAACTTCTGGAGGCAAGCCATTCCATTGGTTAATTGTTCTCACTGTCAGTAAGTTTATCCTTAATTCTAAATTAGATCTCTCTTTAATAATCTTCCACCCACTGCTTCTTATCCTGTCCTCAGATGCTTTGGGGAGTAGATTGACCCCCTCTTCTCTGTGACAGCTCTTTTTTTTATTGAAAATTTTTAAAATTTTACAAAATAAGAAAAAACAACCCTCCCCAACCCACCCCAAGCCTCCCACTCCCTCCCTCAACTTTCCCAGAGCTGAATATAGGCTTAGTTAAATTTTCTTGAATTCTTAAAAAAAAATATAAACCATAGATAAGTCTAAATACGTTACTTAAACTACTAATAGAATAATTAACAATAATATATATATATATAAAAGACATAAATATTAAAGAAAAAAAAGAAAATACTTAAAAAAAGGAAGAATAAAGAGAAAGAAAGAAGAAAAGAAATATAAGAAAGTAAAATAATAATAAAACATATAAAGAGAAAAAGAAATAATACAATCTATAAAATATTAAAATTTGTATATAAATTATTGATAAACTAAGTAATATTTTTATATCCAACTTATGTTGTATAAAATCTATCCATTTTTCCCATACCACAAAAATCTTCTCTTGCGATTGATCCTTTAAAAAAGCCGAAATCTTTGCCATTTCCGCCAGATAGGATACTTTAAAAAACCACTCTTGCATAGTAGGCAAAGATTCCTTCTTCCAGTATTGCCCTACTAACAACCTTGCGGCTGTAATTAAATTTAACATCAATATAACCTCCTTAGTATCACAATCGGTAACAATACCTAGCAAAAACAATTGTGGGGTAAATTTTACCGTCCTTCTAAAAATTCTTTGAATATTCCACCATATCTTAATCCAAAAGGCTTTTATATTTTTACATGACCACCAAATATGGTAATAAGTAGCATCCAAACAACCACAGCTCCAACATTTGGGCTGTAAGTCAGGATATATACGAGACATTTTTTGTGGATCAAGGTGCCATCTATAAAACATTTTATAAAAATTCTCCCTTAAGTTCTGGGCTTGTGTAAATTTAACATTTCTCACCCAGATAATTTCCCAGTGTGACAGCTCTTCAGATATTGGAAGACTGCTATCATGTCACCCTAGTCCTTTTCTTTGTTAGACTAGACATTCCCAGTTCTGCAACCACTCACCATTTAGCCTCCATATCTCTTATCAACCATTTAACCTCCATATCTCTTATCTTTTCTGCACTTGTTCTACAGCCTCAGCGCATATTTTGTATCATGGTGATCAGATTTGAATGCAGCATTCCAAGTGTGGTTTTACCAGTGCAATATAAACTGGTACTAATACTCCACATGATCTTGATATTATCCCTCTGCTTTATGCAGTCTAATGGCTTTTTTTTTTTTTTTTTTTTTTTGCAGCTGCAGTACACTGTTTGCTCCTAGTGGTTGTTCACCAGGACACCTAGATTCCTATCACAGGCACTAGTGTTGAGCCAGGTACCATTTATTCTATACCAGTGCATTTGTTTTTTTCCTGCTAAATGTAAGACTTTATTATTCTCACTACTGAATTGCATTTTTGGGGATAGATTTGGACAGATTCTGGTCTGTCAAAATCCTTCTGTAAATTGAGTCTATCTTCTAAATTGTTGGCAATTCCCCCCAGTTTGGTGTTGTTTGCAAATTTGATGAGTTTCCCTTCTATTCCCTCATCTAAATCATTTATGAAGATGTTGAACAGCACTGAGCTTAAGACAAAATCTTGAGATGCCCCACTGCATGCTTCCCTCCATTTACATGTGGTTCCATTGAGGACTACACATTGAGTGCAATTGGTTTGCCAGTTGTGAATCCATCTGGTGTTAGTAACATCTATGTCACATTTTTCTATCTTACCAAGGAGTAGGTTGTGATCTACTTTGTCAAACACCTTAGTGAAGTCTAAGTAAATTATATCCACAGCATTTTCCTGGGTTGTAATCCATCTGAACTTGTCTAGAATTTGTTGAAGAGAGCTCTCTTAAAGTCTAACACACTAGTCTGATTTCATTCTATTATTTGTGCCTGCATTATGTTGAATACTAGTATAACATAGTCACTCTGTCCCAAAGTTCTCTCATCTAGAACTCCTTCTATCATTTCATCCCTATTAATAAGAATTGTAGCTGACTCCCTGGTTTCCTCCTCTACCTTTTGGATGACAAAGTTGTCTGCTAAGTTTTGTAAGAAACTGCTTGACCTCTGACTTGGTGTAGAGTTTGTCTCCCAGTTGATGCCAGAGAAGTTGAAGGCCTACATTACTACTGTGATGTGCTTCCTGCACACCTTAGATAACTGATTAGGAAAAAATTAGCTTGTCAGTCAGTCTTTGATCTTTGTTCCTGGAAGACAGCAGTACCTCCCTTGATAGGTTGTCTGGTCTTCAAAATGTTGATTTTATTCCTCTGTGAAATGAGTCTCCTATCAACAACACATGCCTTTTTTTCCCCTTGAGAAGTCTGGTCTATTTTTCTTCCTTTCACTGGTACATTTGATGATGTCTATGCATTTTCTTCCAGGTGGACAATATTAAGTTGATTGCTTAGTTCCAGCAGAACCAGATTGCACAGAGGTAGACTGCATGGACATTGTTTTTTATTTTTTTTTCTCTGAGTGACAAGTTGCCATCAGTCTACCTCTAAAGCTTCATTTTTTTCTGGTTGTTTTTTGTTCCTTACTGTGTTCAGTTTGGTTATAGTTCTTCCTTTAGCTAGAGTTTCTCATCTTGGTAACTGAGTTTCAGAATGGCTTGACTTGCCTCTAGATCCTTAACTTTTTACTAAAGTAATTCATTTAGTTTACATGTGATACATACATAATTCTTTTATGAGCATGAATACATACATGGACATTTTTGCAAATCACAACAATGTTAGTCTTTTTTTCCATGTCTATGTGTTTTTTCATTACTATGTTATTTTTTTTCTGCAAATGCTCTTGTAAATGTTCCCAGTAGCACATTGCAGGATCCCTTCCTTCTTTTGAAATTTGTTTAATGTAGGGTTTTATTATTTTTTAAACAATCTTTTGCATATAATACTTTTGATTTTAAAACTGGTATTTGCTCCCTCTTATGGTTAATGTTGAATAATACTTAAATATTAGTGTTCTTCTATTGAAGTAAACTGTAAATGTATCACCTCAAAGGTAAATTAGATTGCCTTCAAGATACAGTTTGCCATACACAGAAAAAAAAAAGCAAAAAGAATAAAAGGGGAAAAAACCTGTCAACTCTCAATTTTTATGAAAGGGTGTAGAAAAATAGTAATTGTTCAATTGCTTCCAGTAGTTCTAAGACAGGTTCCTGTGTTTTTTTAGCAGTATTTCTAATCTTGTTTAATTTTGTATAATTTAGTAGCCTTTGGGTCCCTAACTTTCTTTTAAAATTTTTAAAATCTTAAAGATTTAGAATTTTTTTTAAAAAAAATTAAAAAATATTTAAAACATTTTTAATTGCTTTCATGAAGAATTCTAAATTTTGGTAATAAATTGGTCTTAAAAAATCTGCAGGTCCCTTTTTTCTTTTAAATTTTAAAAATTAAAAAAACAATTTAACAAATTAATTAACGTTTTTTTTAAAGAAAATATTGGATTTTATTTATTGATTGATTTGGTCTTTTGTTCCCTCTTGAGGTTAATGCTGAAATATGCCACTTTCCACCATTATTTCACCTGCCATGTTGCACACTGCTTGCCCAGCCTTCTGAGCTGTCCTGCTGCAGGTCCCACTGCTTTTCCAATCCCCATTCCTATGGCATTCACAATGATGTTCTATTCCTACATGAAGAGAGATTGAAACTCTTGGAATATTCAGCTTTGAGAAAGAAGATTGAGGGGTGATTTTACTCTTAAAATATCTCAAAGTTTGTCATATAGAAGAAAATCAAGACTTGTTCTCCCTTACTCCAGATGCAGCATAATGGATTGAAATTACAGGAAGGCTGATCCTGACGGATTCTGATTACTAGAAAGAACTTCCTAATGGTGAGGGCAGCTCAATTCTGAAAGCAATTAGCCAGAGAAATAGCGAGATCACCTTCACTGGATCTGTTCAAGCAAAATATAAAGAACCATTGTTTTAATATGGAGTCTTGCATTGGCCCGTTTCAACTCTGAATCTATCTTGCTGCATTATAGAAGTAATGTATTCTACATTTTGTTTTATATGTGAATGTATACACATTCTTATTTGTTCCAGCACCATCTCTTTGTTATTCTTGATCTCTTAGTCAGAAATAATGGAGAAAGTATAGATGATGATGATGATGATGATGATGATGATGATGATGATGATAGTTAATTGGATGATGTGTTTTTGCTGTGTCTACTATGGATGACAAGAAGTAGTAGAACTTACCTTATTAATATTTGCTTTCTTCCACCTTTAATTCAGGGTTAGCTATTTGCATCTGAATTGATTCTTAAGTATAATATGGAGTTAACATACCAGTGATTATAACTAATGTGGTAGAAAAGAACAAAAGTAGCAGTCCTTATCTATGGTTTTCTCTCCCTCCCTTCCTCTCTTCCTTCCTCTACTGTTTAATATCTTTTCTTTGACATGAATGTATTTTTCTGTCAGAAATAAGTCTTTTGACAGTGCTGGTGTCAAATGGTTTTAAGGCACAAAAGATTTGTGCTTTAATGTATATCAAAATGACGCATGGATTTTAGAGCACTATCTAAGTATACGGAATGCAAGACTCATTCCCTTTGTTATGCTGGAAAATTATTTAGAAAAAAATAAGTTTTTCCCTTTATGATAATATGATCATTGGGGGCATATTAAAACAGAGGAATGCCAACATGTACAGTACCTTGCAGAATTTTTTATACCTCTTTGATTCTTAAGAAGAACATAGTTAGATCACATTAAAATACAGCAGAGTGCAAAGGTCTCTCACAACTGAACTACCAGTGGTCCAAGTAATGGGAGACCTATTTTGCCCATTCCCTTCAAGAGGAAGGGAAATGCTCTAATCATTTATTGGAGATAAGGTTCATCATTGGTGATGTTAGCAGCACACTTTATTTCTCTTTTTCTACAGTACTTTTGGCATTTTTGCTGCTATAGCAACTCAGTTGACAGCCTGGCCTTTATCTTCCATATTCCAAAATGTTGTTCCAGGGCATTAGAGAGAGAAACACTTTTGCCATGCATAAAAAGGTGAAGAACTTTCAAAGAATAGGCAGCAAAATCTCCCTTTTGATGGCAGATGTTAAAAATAAAACTCCAGAGTACTTTTAAACATAGGTGTAGATTAAAAAAAAAATGTGTTTCTAACAATGACCTGCCAAATCACTTGCATAGCAAGAGGTGTTATCCTTCTATTCTTATTTGCCTTTAGCATCTGGCATCCAAAAGCCCTACTGCTTTCAAAATAGCGGGTCACTAAATATAATGAGTCATCACTGCCATAATTATCTCCTATGAATTGTCTGTTTCACTTTAAAAGCTATCCCAGGGGCCATTTTTCCATAACCAAATATTGAATATTAAACTATGGACTCAGTCATAGAGATTTCATCTAAGCATGGCCACTATGGCCACTATTGTATAGTTTAGTGCTTCTTCATCCATTATGAAACTTTTTCAAGAGTTAAAATCTGCAAGACAAACCCCTTTTATAAATGTTTCCATCCCTGGAATTTCTGTCTAAAACACTGGACACAATCTTCTCTGTGTTATTCCAAAGCTATGGAATGCATTTTCCCAGAAGGCATGTTTGGGTCTCATTCTCTTGTTTAGAAAATATGTAAAGATACTTCTGCGGTGTCAGGTTTTTGACTGTCAACTAATTTTCATATTAATTTTAATTTATGCTTTGTTTTTATTTTTTTAGAGACAAATGCTAGTTACCTTGAGTATTTGCTTGACTACAAAAATCATTCAATAAATACACCTGGAAAGCACTAAGTTGTGCAAGGTGGTGATAGTGAGTTTTACCAAGCTAAATATAAGTTATAACATGCATCTCTTTTAAGCTCTTGATGCTCAAAGCTCTGGTGTGAACAGAGGAGATCAAGTTTTTCTATTCACTTTCTTCTTGTCCATAAAAACTGAAACATAGCTTTGATCAACCTCAAGCATGCCATCTCTTTTGCCCCAAAATAAATGCACCTAATAATTATGTTTTTTTTACTCCTAAGGAAGCATGCATTCTCTCCCAAAACATCACAATCGCTTGCAAATGCCACAGCAGCAGTGATAGCTTATTAAATAGTAGAGAGAAGAAATGGTACTGGACTCTAGTCAAATGTGTCAACCTCTTGAACATTTCAATTGCCCTTTTTAGCATATTTTCAGAGTCTATGATATCCTTTTCAGGATGAAAAAGGCCATACAAAGACCTTTCTCATTTATGAGATTTAAAAACCATGGCATCCTTGCCTTTCACTGTTGTTGCTGCCAGAAAAGACTTTTTTTTTTACACTGGTGGCCCAAATCTCCAGATATTAGCATCCACTGGGAGTTTTCAAAAAGTGGCATTGTAAGCCTCTCACCTGTAAATCTGTTTCTCACCAAACATTTTGAAATATGAATAGCCAGTCTCTCATAAGTCACTCTTGAAACCCATCATACATGCAAATGGAATAAGAGAATAAAATTGAATTAAACAAGCATGGTAGAAAACTTATCACATACATAGATATTTATCAACAATGACATAACATTTTTGGGATATTAACCCACAAAAACAGAGATATAGTTTTTGCAATTCTGATCTGCATCATTATTATGCACCACACACAGATTATTTTGTTCAGCTGATTTAATTGGACATAATGCTTTCCATTCAAAAGTACAGTTAACTCTCTAAGCTCAAGAATGTAATGTAATAAATTACTGTTTTGCACTGCATGCCTATTGGCAGTTGTACATCCACTTGCCCATCCGTTCAGCTTTATGTTTTTTGGATTTATTTATCAATCTTCCTGACTATTTAGGGCACTTATTCAAATGGAGAAAAATATTTATTTACTATATTTTTATTCTGCCTTTATTATTTCTAAGTAACTTAAAGCAGCAAACATATCTAATACTCCTTTCTCCTCCTATTTTCCCACAACAACCCAGTCAGGTCACTTGGGCTGAGAGAGAGTGACTGGTCCAAAGTCACCCAGCTGGTTTTTCATGCCTAAAACAAACAAACAAACAAACAAACCCTAGAATTTACAGTGTCCTGGTTTCTAGGCCAGCACCTTAACCACTCTACCAATTGGTTATGTTTATGTAACATCATAAATATGAGGCATATGATTAAGCATAACCAAAGAGATTATAACATTGATGAGGATGTAGATATCTGCATTAATTGTGAATATGAGAATCAACATTTTTCTGTTCTCTTTCCATAAGAAATGTGTTTGAATACAAGACTTGAACGCAGATATTAAAATTTGTATTTCATTAGAGTCCATAGTTCCCTATTTTGGGAAAGCTAGCATTTCTTTTCCTGAACTTTCTTGCAGATGAGCCAACTACTGTCAACATATACATTTACTCATTTATGAAGAGTCAATTTTCAGAGTTAGTATGTTTATTAACAGCCTAGATATATGGGACATATATAGGGATAAGCAAAACAATAGGTTTTACTCTTATCCCTGTTCCTTGCTAACTACAGAAGCTATTTTGCCCATCCCAGAGTTTTGTACTCCATACACAACTATTGTAATAAAAAGCAGTACACAGCATCTTTTCACTTCATCTTGGCTATGCTTGCAAATGTTCTCATGTGAACATTTGTAAAAAGAAAAGAAAAGAAAAAAAGATAAACTTTTGTCAGACTTATTTTTAGGACTTGTTCCAGTTTATGCATGTTAGTCATTTCTTGGAAGTAAATGGTTCCTTTAAATAGTAGGTTGTTGACTTATTTGCTCCATATGTCTTTTCATGGTTAAAAATAATTTCTATATCATACTATCCCAATTAAAATCAGAAACAAAACAAGCCCCAATCACCAATTTTCTGAATATTATCTGAATCTGTGATTTTTCTCAAATGGCTCTTAGATGGACTTCTTAATCAAAAATCATTTGTAGAAATTCCGATCATTTGGGATTGATTGATTTAATCAATTTTATGCTGCTTCATTCACACTGGCAAATATATATGGGCATCCCCCATGAGACAGACTATTGCCCATAAACACCGTATTAGGGAACTAAAATTTAATCATAGTATATTCCCTTATTTCAGATATCAAGAGAACGATGAGTAACTTACACTGCAGAGCAGTTTCTCCATGTAATTTTAAAAGTGGGAAAGAAACACATGAATTAACATGCTGAAGTTCACTATTATAATAGGACACCATCTTTTTTTTATTATGTCTCAGCTGCCATTGCATCAGTATATACAAAATTCTGAAACAAGAGATGTGTGCAAATGCAAGAAAGCCCATGTCCTGACTATTTTAGGTGAAGGTTAAATATTTCATCACTTGATTATCAGCTGCCACAAAGAAGTATTGGAAAGGTTTTCTAGCTTTAAAAAAGCTATTTACTCGTCATCTCTTACTGTATAAATTATGTCATTTCTGTATTGCCAAAATCTGTATGAACATTAGATGGGAGCAAAAATCTAAATATCTCTGTTATCTAATGAATTGGATGGAGTTTTGCAGCCATGATACAGTACCTGCTTATTCTCTTCCAGTGACAGATACACCTACCCCCATAAAAATTTCTTATGGATAGCATAAAGTGTGCTATTGGCTTAAATTCCTTTTTGATGATAATCAAGGAGAGTGAACAGATCTTGTCTTTAATGGGTAGCTAGTGATGGAGGATGGTAGAAGAATAAGTTGCTGAATCTACATGCACATAGGAGAGGGTAAACAAGTTGAACTGTGAGTTTTTAAGGACAGATATAAGAAAAAACATGTTTCTGCACAGCTACATTCAGTGTTTACACAGCCACATCCAATAATGAGACCATAACTAGACATTCACTGTAGACCTAAATCTCAGTCAAAATCATGATTTGGAAAGGAAGGAAAGAAATATATTTGCTTAATCATACCTATGCTTGTCATGTATCTCCAGCATTCTTTCCTTCATAACTTACCTGCACTTAGAATCCATGAATTCATTTTTATGTGTGGTGTGTATATGTAAGTTATGTGTGCAACTAGGAAGAGTTAGATCAGGTCAAAAACCTTTTTTTCTCTCTCTCTCTCCAAACACAACAATGACAACAACAACGATGATGATGATGATGGAAGGGACCTTGGAAATCACCTAGTCCAACCCCCCGCTCAGGCAGGAAACCCTATATCATTTCAGACAAATGGCTGTCCAGTTTCTTCTTAAAAACTTCCAGTGTTGGAGCATTCACAATTTCTGGAGGCAGGTTGTTCCACTGGTTAATTGTTATATCTGTCAGGAAGTATCTCCTTAGTTCTAGGTTGCTTCTCTCCTTGATTAGTTTCCATCCATTGCTTCTTGTCAGGCCTTCAGGCGCTTTGGAGAATAGCTTGACTCCCTCTTCTTTGTGGCAGCCCCTGAGATATTGGAACACTGCTATCATGTCCCCCCTTGTCCTTCTCTTCATTAAACTAGACATACCCAATTCCACCAACTGTTCCTTATGTTTTAGCCTCCAGTCCCCTAATCATCTTTGTTGCTCTTCTCTGTACTCTTTCTAGAGTCTCAACATTTTTTTACATCATGGTGACCAAAACTTGATGCAGTATTCCAAGTATGGTTTTACCAAGGCATTGTAAAATGATATTAACACTTATTTTTTATTTTATTTTATTTTATTTTTAAAATTTATAAGCCGCCCCACTCCCGGAGGACTCTGGGCGGCTAACAATAAAAACACCACAAAACATAACAAAACAAACAGTACAAGAACAGTCATCCAGGGGTCAGATTTTATAAACCCCAGGCCTGCCAGAAAAGCCATGTCTTAAGCAGCTTACGGAAAACCAACTAGGTGGGAGTGGTCCTAATCTCCGGGGGGAGCTGGTTCCAAGACATGGGTGCCATCACAGAGAAAGCCCTCCTCCGTGGCCCCGCCAAATGGCACTGCTTGGCTGACGGGACCTGAAGGAGGCCCAGCCTGTAGGATCTAACCAGACGAAGGGAACTATGAGGTAGTAGGCGGTCTCGCAAATAGCCTGGCCCTGAGCCATATAGGGCTTTAAAGGTAATAACCAACACCTTGAATTGGACCTGGAGACCAATAGGCAAACAGTGCAGCTCATGGAGGATAGGTGTAATGTGGGTGTATCGAGGAGCACCCACTATCACTCGCACGGCTGCATTCTGGACCAACTGTAGTCTCCGAATACTTTTCAAGGGTAGCCCCATGTAGAGCGCATTGCAGAAGCCCAGACGTGAGGTGACAAGGGCATGAGTGACTGTAAGGAGAGCCTCCCGGTCCAGGTAGGGTCGCAACTGCTGCAACAGATGAACTTGTGCAAAGGTCCTCCCAGCCACAGCCATCAAATGATGTTCCAAATTCAGCTGTGGATCAAGGAGGACACCCAAGTTGCGAACCCGCTCCGAAGGGGGTATATTTTCCCCCGCAAGAGTCAACACTGGACAGTCGACATGATCTTGGGAGGCAACATCCAAAGCCACTCGGTCTTGTCAGGATTGAGCCTGAGTCTGTTAACCCCCATCCAGACCCTCACAGCTTTGCGGCAACGGCCCATCACATCGGCTGCTTCACTGAGAGAGCTCGGGGAGGAGATATATAACTGGGTATCATCAGCATACTGATGAAACCTCATCCCATGCTGTCTGATGATCTCACCCAGTGGCTTCATATAAATGTTAAATAGGAGGGGGGAGAGGACCGACCCCTGCGGCACACCGCATTTAAGGGACCTCGGGGTTGACCTCTGCCCTCCCACCAATACCAATTGTGACCGGCCAGAGAGGTAGGAGGAGAACCACCATAAAACGGTGCCTCCCACTCCCACCCCTTTAAGTTGTCGCAAAAGGATACCATGATCGATGGTATCAAAAGCCGCTGAGAGGTCAAGTAGCACCAAGACAGAGGAATAACCCCTGTCTCGGGCCCGCCAGAGATCATCCATCAGCGCAACCAAAGCGGTTTCTGTGCTGAAGCCGGGCCTGAAGCCAGATTGAAAAGGGTCTAGATAATCCGCTTCATCCAGAGACCATCGGAGCTGGAGCGCCACCACTCTCTCTACAACCTTCCCCCAAAAGGGGAGATTGGAGACTGGACGGAAGTTATTTAAGTCAGACGGGTCCAGGGTAGGCTTCTTGAGAAGGGGCCTCACAACCGCCTCCTTCAAGGATTGCGGGAAAGACCCCTCCCTCAATGAAGCGTTGATCAACACCTGGAGCCAGCCTCGTGTCACCTACTTGGCAGCCGAGACCAACCAGGAAGGACAAGGGTCCAATAAACAAGTGGAGGTGCTCATTGCTCCCACCGCTCTGTCAACATCCTCAGCAGTCACAGACTCAAATTCATCCCATAAAACTGAGCTAAGACCTGCCCCAGTCATCTCAGAAGGCCCTGCCCAATTGGAGTCTAGGTCTGTCCGAATCAGAGCGATAGGAATTGCACAAATTCCTCCGCTCTACCCTGTAAGGGCTCCCCGGCTTCCCGAACATTAAGTAGGGAATGGGTCACCCTAAACAGGGCAGCGGGGCGAGATTCTGCAGACGCAATAAGTGCGGGAAAATGCGAACATTCACTTCACATGATCTTGATTCTATCCCTTTGTTAATGCAGCCTACCACTGTTTTGGCTTTTTTGGCAGCTGCAGCACACTGCTGGCTCATATTTAAATGATTATCTACTAGGACTCTGGGATCCCTCTCACAGTTACTACTGTTGAGCAAGGTAGCACCTAAACTATACCTGTGCATTTGGTTTTTCTTGCCTAAATATAGAACCTTACTTTTTTCACCATTGAATTTCATTTTGTTAGATAGCACCCAATGTTCATATCTGTCAAGATTCCTCTGTATCTTAAACCTATCTTCTGGAGCTCGGTGTCATCTGCAAATTTGATGACTTCTCCATCTATCCCCTCATCCAAATCATTGATGAAGATGTTGAAGAGCACTGGGCCCAGAACAGAGCCCTGGGGCACCCCACTACACATTTCCCTCCATGTAGATGCAGTTCCATTGAGGACTACATGCTGAATACGGCAAGTCAGCCGTACTCAGATGAATCCATCTGCTGTCTAACCCACATTTTTCTGTCTTATCAAGTACTAGATTGTGATCTACTTTATCAAATGTCATACTGAAGTCCAAGTAAATTATATCCACAGCATTCCTCTGGTCCACTAATGTTGTCACTTGGTCAAAGAATACAATACGATTTGTTTGGCATGATCTGTTTTTGACAAACCCATGTTGGTTTTTGGTAATAACTTTGTTTGCCTCCAGGTATTCACTGATTCATTGTTTGATTATCTTTTCCAGAATCGTCCCAGGTATTGAGGTCAGACTGATAGGTCTGTAATTTCCTGGATCTATTTTTTTTTCCTTTTTTGAAGATGGGAACTACATGAGCTCTTTTCCAGTCCTCTGGTAGTTCCCCTGTGCTCCAAGAATTTTGAAAGATATAATTCAGTGGTTCTGAGATCACATCTGCCAATTACTTCAGAACCTTGGGGTATAATCCATCTGGTCCTGGTGATATGAACTCATCTAGGGTGGACAGGTGCTCGCGTACCTTTTTCTTACCTATCTTGTATTTCTAATCTGTTTTTTATGGTACTATTTTTAAGAGGTTGGACTGTTTTTTCCATTTGTGTAAAGACAGATGCAAAAAATGAGTTAAATAGTTCTGCTTTCTCCCTGTTGCTTGTCACCTTCTTGCCACTTTTTCCCACTAATGGACCAATCTTACTTTTTTCTTGTTTTTTACATGTTGAAAGAAGCTTTTTTTGTTGTTATTTTTGACTTTTGTTGCAAGGCTTAGTACATTTTGAGCCTTAGCATTCCTCACTTCATCTTTTGCAGGCTCCGGCTATTTGCTGATATTCTGCCTTAGTTATGTGCCCCTCTTTCCACTTTTTATACTTGTCCTTTTTGTCTTTCAATTATCAGAGATCTTTATGCAGCCATGTTGGTTTCTTTTGAGAGCTGTTATTTTTCTTCTTTGTTGGTATTGTGATAGAATGGGCTTTTATAATCTCACTTTTCAAAATTTCCCAAGCTTCTTAAGTTGTTTTCCCTTGAAGATTCTCATCCATGGAATCCTTCCCAAGCTCTAAGTTTATTGAAATTAGCTATCTTAAAGTCCAAGACTCTAGTTTGACTGTGTTCTATTGCTTGTGCTTGCATATTGAATTCCAATATTGCGTGATCACCAAGGTTCTTGTGGCTTCAACACCTTCTATAATTTCATCTCTGTTAGTGAGAATTAGGTCCAATATGGCTGATCCACTAGTTCCCTTCTCTACTTTTTGGCAGACAAAATTGTCTGCTAAGCTTGTCAGGAATCTGGTTGATCTTCCACTTGGTGCAGAGTTTGTCTCCCCATTGATGTCAGGGTAATTAAAGTTCCCCACTACTATTGTGATGTGCTTCCTATATACCTTAGTTAGCTGACTAACAAAAAGTCCATCTATTTCCTCTGTTTGGTTGGGTTGCCTATGGTATACACCTATGGCAATTTCGTTTCCCCCCCCCTTTTATATTGACCCAAATGTATGTGATATTGCACATTGGCTTCAGCATCAAGCTAAACATAATATAGTTTTGTAAGTGAAATCTTGTGATATTATGTATGAAATTCCAGTGAAGTTTTGGAGAGATCATAATTCCTCTGTTAGATAGCAGTTCTGGATAAACTTTCATGATTTTGCAATCAAAATGTCATGTATAAGATCCCCAATATCTACAGCATAACATTTTGTGGTCTCAGGTCTCACACTCTGGCAATTTAAAAAGTAGTTTTATTATGGGGGCTTGGGACTTTGAACAATACCCGTAGGCTATAAAGTTTTAACCATCAATTTAGATACCATTCCCAAATTAGTAATTTCTCTCTTACCTTATACTGTTACTTTTTAAAGTTTAATACAGATAAAATTTAGACCTGTATATGCATGTTTTCTCTCATCTAGTGTGAGCCTTATATTCTTCTCTCTCACTTCTCATACAAGGAGGGTATTCTGATTTCTTCCTGTTCCTAAATCTAAAATCTTGGGACTTAGGCTTTCAAAACAATAAAATAAAAAGAATTGTTCTGATTCAGAAATTTCTCTATAAAATTGTAATATTCACAAATTCCTTCCTATTTCCTCATTCCTGAAAATATGTTCCTAGGAATTCGGGAAGCCAGCAGAATAGGGTGGAGGGCTGTAGTTTGACTGGGAGCAGGAAGAAATCAGAATACGCTCCTTGTATGAGTAAAAAAGCTTGTGGGACTCTGGATCCCACTCATTATATTAACATTATATAAACAAGCAGACTGACAATTCTTTTGGAATGCAGGCTCTGCTTGTTCAAATTGATTGGAAAACCATTCCCTAGCCTTGTTCTAATATATTCTGTACAAATTCTGTAACATCATGTAGGAGCCTAGGATACGGAATAGAACAGAACAGTATATTTGGCCAAGTGTGATTAGACACATGAGAAATTTGTCTCTGGTGTACATGCAAAGTAACAGAATAATAACAATCATCATCATCATCATAACACCCTTAAGAGGGGTAGTAAAGAGAATAATAAGAAGTATAATAATACTACAGCCATACTACATGAGTAAATATACATAGGCATTAGATATATTAGATACATTTAACTTTAGATGAAAAACAATTAAATTTCTTTAGCATCTCATTGCTAAACCAGGTTGCCTCCATCAAAATGAATGAGAGTAGCTAGAAATGCAAGCATACGTTTTGCTGAAATAGATAAAATAGGACACACATACAATATGGATTTCAAGTACACACAGGCTTTTGAGATGAAATATAATTGAAAATAGAAGAATTTGTTTAAAAAAATGTGGTCCCTATTGTTGCTGCTATTGCAATATGATAGATTTCTAGTACACACCCTGTGTTTCAGGAGGAGAAAACCCCTTTGGAAAAAATGGCTTGAAACATAAACACTGCAGCTTTTAAAAAATATGATATTTGCTTGTTTAACCAGCTTCCTTAGTTGCTTCTGCAGCAAGGAGCTTTCAGTGCCCCAATGGCTGTGCAGCCTGATCCTATGCATTTTATCCAGAAGCAGATTCTTCTATGTTCAGCTGGCTTTCTTCCAAATTGAGAGTGTGATTAGGATTGTAGCTTCAATTGTGTCAAATCAGCCTCCATGCAGGGAGCTTTGCTGACTCCCTGGAGATCCAGCTATACATGCATCTGCATACATAATCCCCAACAGTGAAACTGCCATCTCACGTTCTTTGTCTGCAGTCCCATTTGATGCCAGCTGCTCCCAATTCTCTTGCATTCCTTTGCTGTATATTCTTCTGTTCCCATTTGATTAAAGCAACCCTCTCCAACCTGGCCCACTTCAGACATCAAATGTCCTGGAATTATAATTCTTAATGTCTCCCCATCAAAGTTATGGAATTGTAGCCCTAAGATTTCTAGGAGTTGGGGACTCCAAGTGGGGGAAACATGTAGTAGAGAAACTATGGGAGTGCATGTAACTGGACAGCAGGTAGAAGTTTGCTGTGCACCTATCTATGGGAAGCAACTTGAGTTTGTTAACTCATAAATAATCCTCCAAACCTTTTTGTCTGCATTCCAGATTCAACTGAAACTCTGAGACATACAGTATTTCTGCACTGGCTTACTGTAGTTCAAGGCTAAAGTAGATGTGCATCTTTATAAGTAAAGACACATTTTATTAAAAATGCAACTACCAGATGCTGTATGGGTTGATAATTATTTAGAATGCCGCAAGCATGAAGGCAGAATTTAATGCTTTCTTCTGCTATAGCACTGGCAATAGCTCCACTGAAGCTACCATTTGTACTAGGAGAAAATTCTGTATGGGCAACAGAAATATTTCTTTCATTATCTGTTGATGAATAACAAAAAATGTTACCTCCTTCCTTCCCTCTCTCCCTCCCTTACTCTCATTCTTTCCATTATTTTTCTGATCTTCTTATATTAAAAAGGAGTAGATGAAATAGTTAGAATGTATTTATTCAAAGCGAGAGAGAAGGTAAAAACACAACAAACGAAAGCAAAACTAAAGACCAAAACATTTTGCAAAACAAGTCTAACCATTACTTTTAACATCCAAGAAAAGCCCTTCAGCTCCAGATGGACTTCATGTCTAAAATACAACAGGCAATGTTAAGGAGTGGCTACAGAAAAGGCCCAGGCTTATTTACCAACTGAATGATTGGATTACATGCATGCTTCATGTTCTTCAATTGCTTTTATAAGACATTTGTTAAGATGTTAAACACATTTCCTAAAAACATCCCAGCATTGCTGAAAGCTAGTCAGGGTATACAGTCTTGACTAAAACAACTTTTTGTGTTTTTCACAAAAAGTCTATGTTTGTCTTGCACAGAGGGATCCATTTGGAGTGAGGGAAGAACTCAGGATGATGGCTGTAACTACACTATCACTCCCCCACCCCGTTCAATTGCATGGATGTGGCTGCACGCTTGACTTTGGCAAGTTCTGCCACTTTGAGTCTATCTCACCAGTTTTTGACATACATATAAACATATATACATGTTTGTATGTAGGCATGTACATCTTGCTAGTAAATATGTTTTTATAGTAATTGTTCTATTCCAGATAATGTATTGTTCCAAGTTTTAAAGATTAAAAACTTTCACACTGTTTCTAAAAGTGTACTTTCTATTAATGCATCAGGGGTTTTTTTTTCCTTTTCTTTTTCCTAGGCATCTGCATTATTCTTCACCCTACTGAATTTGAATGTTCACTTGCCAGGCAAACAGAGATATTAGATTAATACAATGGAAAGAAATGAATTCATGGCAGTCTTATGAACACTGAGAAGCACTGTTATCTGCAGGTTATTTGTTTCATGTGAATTAGCATCAAGGCACTCAAAAGTTCATATTACTTTAAAACAAATTAATTTCTGTTTTAAGTTTATTAAGCAGGTAGAAAAGTGTATGCGTTCTGCTGCAAGGAATACTTCTGAAAACACATTTCTTTATAACTGCTTCTTTCAATGAGGTTTAAATCTTAAACTGTTTTTTTTGTTGTTGTTTTTTTTTTGTAATACATCCAGGGGGAGCTAGGGAGTAACAGATTTTCTTTTTCTAATAATGAAAACGGAAAGACGGGACACAGAGAAGAGTGAATGAAATTAGCAGGCTTTTTTATTTTTTTATTTGCAAGTCTCTTACTATACTAACTTCATGCCACACACAAGCACACACACACACACACACACACACACACACAAATGCACAGACACATGCATATAATCGAAAACTGGTCAGATATTCTCAGAGTGGCAGAGAGCTTACCAAGGTCACTGTCAAGGACAAAGGAATCAATTAGTATGCAGATCAGAACCAAGGAGTTCAAAGGTATTGTTCAGATTCAATCACATTAGCCAGACCAGTAATGAACAAACGGCATGACCTTAATCATGGCGTCTAAGCCACTCATTGGAAGAAAGTCTGTATTTGCCCACATGTGTTTGTGTGTGTGTGTGTGTGTGTGTGTGTGTGTGTGTGTGTGTGAGAGAGAGAGAGAGAGAGAGAGAGAGAGAGAGAGAGAGAGAGAGAGGGAGAGAGTGAGTGAATGAATGAATGCACAGAGAAAAATGCTATGCGGTAGCGGTGGGAAGACGTAGGGAAGAAAATTGCTTTTACAATGTTTTAGAGAAAAACTTAACATTGCTTTGCAAAATTAATCACAACTCACACAACTTTTAAAATCATTCTTATTTTTTTTTCAAAGTTTTACACTCCTACATTGAATTAGCAATTTAAAGAATAATTTCTCAAAGTCAGGTTGCTTATTTTTCTTCTTTGCTCTTTCTTTTAAACGATTGTCCACAGATTTTTTTTTTTTTTTTTCGGTCTGCTTTAATAAAAGTTTTACCCACAGCGATTCACTCATCTATTCTACCTTTAGTGCCTTACCTGGCACTGCTGGTTTTCTTTCAAGTGATACATCAAGATCTTACATTTTATTCTTTTCAATGTTTCTTTAACTGGGTGTCAAGCTTCTCAGGTGATTGAGCATATGTCAGATTTAGTAAATATGGGCACAAACAGAGCAAATGGTAGTAAAATAATGTGATAAATAAAGTAGGCTAGGACCTTCTAAGCTCCCCAATTATAATTAAGGACATAATATAAGACATACACCACAAAAGGGAGGTTTTGAACAGCTATCTAAAGGCTGTTGGGCATAATGCCACATGCTTGAATTCATAAATACTGGCACAAAGAGTTAAGAAGAAAGCATTGCATTCAAATGATGATTGTTTAGCCAAACCAGGATAGGATAGTTTTTCTCTACTGATGGGTGTGATTATCACCATAGGACTATAACTATATATATATATATATATATATATATATATTAAAAAACCCTTAAATTCTTTTGTACTTTGAATGATGTATGTTATTCATCAGTAAGAACGAGTGGTAAATAATAATAACCAATATTTTGCATACAAAGCTGCTCTATTTATTGACAGAACTAAAATGCCATAATTTTGTTTCTAATCAGACAGATTCTAAAAATGATTGCTTGTATTAGATGATACAAGTTTCTTGATGATTTCTAGTTAGCATTATGCTAACAATAACCTCTCCAGAATAAATTATTAAGTGAAGCTATAAGTGACAATAGGATTGTACAAATCACTTCCTTTCTATAAGTGAAACAACAGATGAGCAATGGTTTTGTGGGGATTTTAAATGTTTGCTTTAGAAGGAAGAGGTGGAGAAGGATATTATTTCCTCTTTTTTTTCAAGTATCTTATTAAATATGTTGTATATAATGAAAAGTATTCCAAGATAAAATAAAGCTGGAAGTTCATATCTGCAGATGAACAATACTTTTGGAGCCTTAACTAAGTTGCCTAATAAATATTAGATGCTAAGCTAGGAATGAGATTTTTTTTCCCTTCTCATTAAAGAAAAAAGAAATATTGCAATGTTTTTCAGTAGCAAAACAAGGATAACATTATTAATAAAAGGAATAAGTTCCCCTTCCCCTAAAGTTTGATTTTATGTAGGAAACATGCATTTTTTCCCCTCAAGGGATTCCCCTCCGAAATTGTGAAAAAATTTCTCATAAAATGAGGGCTTCCTGTGACAAACAACAAACAACAACAGCAACAGCAACATATGTAGGAAACAAACGTTGCAACCCCAAAAAGGGAACCCATTAGCCTCTTTAAAAGAAAGATGTTTTCTTGTAATAGCAGCATAAGCCACTAATCCTGACCTGTCATACAATTATTCTCCTAGTCAATACGTTGTCTTTGATCTTATTAGGACGATGTTTCTGGTGGATTTCCGCTTCTGCTTTCTCTTTTCTCTCCCCACCCCCCATGTTTCCCGCCTCCCCAAACAAAGTCATCTCTTTTTTCTTAAAAAAAAAAAAAAAGAGGACTAGTAGTTCCTCGTACAAGATTAAGTTCTAACTATGTTATAAAACTAAGTGCTTTTCTCTATAATAAAAGGTGTTTAAAGGGTTCGCTACAGCTTTAAACAGAATTACAATTTACTTCTTTTCAAGTGTCCAGACCATAAATTCTTCTCAATTCCCGCTCTCTCTCTCCTTGTCGGAATTAATGAGATCAGATTTGATCAGGGCAGTGATGTGTTCAGAGCCAAATCACACAACAGCGCGCGTGCGGTAATGGAATTTGCATCTAATGCATACATAAATCAAACATCTTTCTGGACATTTTCATATGCATAATGTCATTTCATCCAGTTCTATCTGTGAAGGGTGGAGGTTGATATTCCCCCCCTCACTTCTCTCCCTCTTTCTTTCTCTTTCTCTCAGAGAATGACTTTCTTTAATGCTTTCATTTTATTTTCGCTGACTACAAGTCCAGAGAACGCGCTCGGTCGGAGAAGCTTTTCGGGGCGCGGTTGACAGTTCCTTTTCCGAGAGGGGTCCTTCACATTTATCATGCCTCTTCCTTGGGGGCTTTGTTATGCAAATGTGGCTGAAATTGATAATTCCAAAGTGCTTCATTTCGGGTTCCTTGGCGGTTGGAGATGGTAGATAAAAAGAAACTGACAAGACACACTGATTGCCCTCAATGCTTGTAACTCTCTTGCTAACAAGCCTCGATATTGTTAAAAATTCCTATTGTTATCCGGGTGGCAGTTCCATTATGCAGGCCTTGCAAATTTCTGATTTGAATATTAACCCTTTAATCTCCCGCCTCCCCTCCCCCAACTCCAAAATGAATTGCCACACTGAAAATGGAGGCACACAGACATCCCTGTGGTTTTTATTGTAATTATTATTATTGCTGCTATGACGACTGTCCTTATTACTAGTATTATGGCTACTGCTACAACAGGTGAACATTCGGGATACAGTAACCCTCAGCTTGAATATTACTTTCCTCATCTCCTGAGATAAGACTCTAAAATGCATCCTTAAACATTTCAAAGAGGATGGGAGAGGAGAAATCTTCCAAGGAATCAACTCGCCGGCTTAGCCTTCTGTAGAATGGTATATTTGAAATAAATAAATTAATAACCACATTGAAATATCTGAATACTTTTTTTTTTGAGGAGGGAGAAAAGGTTATCTTGTAATATTTTAAGCTATGTTGCATTTACATTTTGGCTTTTAAAAAAAAATTGAGAGAAGCTGCAGAAAGATGCTGCCATGTATGCACAGAATAATTGATATTTACCTATCTTTATTTTTGATGTCAGAGACATTTTTACAGTATATTCAGTAACAAAATGTAGGACTTGAAACTGGCAGGTAAGCAACTGTGGCAGTTGTTTCCTGAATAAAACTCTAATTGACAAGGAATAAATTGTTAGCTGTTTGCTTTTCTTCTTTATAACCTGATAGGAAAGTTGTCTCTAATTTCAGCACTACTTGTCACTCGGGTATTATGCAAACTTTTTTGACACGTTCTTCAGAACACAGGAAGCCTGATCCTGTGCATGGCACTCTCATTTTGTCAGTATGTTTTAACTGGCGTTGGCTTGCACATTATCTAGTCTCTCCTATAACAAGTACAGCATGGAGTTTTACTCTTCACAGTTTCATTTACATTGTTAAGTAGTACAGATGTTTGAGCCAGGATAATATACTACGGTTACTACTATCATTGATATTTCAAATAACTTATAAGAATAAAATACATATGGCCGTGCTATTTTGTTTTTAAAAAACAATATGTGGCACAGTATTCAAATAACTTAAAGTTTCCCTCCCTGCCATTCATAAACATGAATCAGTTATCTCCCCATTAAATCACACTGATAAATATTGATCCTTCCTTCCTTCCTTCCTTCCTTCCTTCCTTCCTTCCTTCCTTCCTTCCTTCCTTCCTTCCTTCCTTCCTCCCTCTCTCCCCCTCCTCCTCCTTTTCTCTTCTTTCTTTCTTTCTTTCTTTCTTTCTTTCTTTCTTTCTTTCTTTCTTTCTTTCCTTTCTTTCTTTCTTCCTTTCTTTAAAAAACAAGCAATCAACCTGAACATAGTATTCTAAATATGAATTTCACAGAAATTCTATTAAAATGTACAAATGTGCATTGTGGGATATTTTTCTCCTGTTACTGGAATGATACAATTCAACCAGTTTATGTGAAAAATAGTCACCTTTCTTTGAATGGTCTGGTGAAGCAGTGACTGTCACATTACAGGAAATCAAAAGATTCTGTCTAAGCAGCCCCTTCTTGCCCATATTTGACAAGCTCCTACAATTTTGGAATAATTTGGAGGTGGCCCACAGCATTAGCTTACTTTCATTACTGGTGTGTTGGCAGATGAAACATTTGCTTCATTGCTTACTACATTTTTGTTGAGTCTTGGATGACTGCTTCCCCTCAGCATTGCTTTAAATTGTTTAAATGCTTTGGGGTTTTTTTCCCCATCATTCTACTTCCATAAAGATCCTTCTCCTTGTTCAAAAAGAGATACCACTGAAATGATTTCCTAAAAAAAATGTCACTTAGTTCTGTCCTTTAGTCTCACTACTCTTGGTTCATTTTCCCACTCATTTACATATTTATTTTATTTCTTTTCTTTTCTTTATGTCCTGTGATTAACACTGTTCCGTTAACATCATTAACAATGCTAGGTAGACCTATTGGCTAGTTAATAGGTCCTGCCCATTCTGACATTACGTATGTTTAGTATCTTCAACATGAATGATCATAAGTTTCATTGTCAATAACCTTTTAAATGAAATTGTCCTAACCATTTTGCCAAAAGGGATAAAGCATTGTATTTGTCTTCCCTACTAAAACTTTTATTTCTTCCAAATGATTATTATTGTTATTTCATTCTTAGAAGTATTTTTTTTATTTCCAGTTAGCAAAACTATCACAAAATAGAAATTATTATTATCTGTTCCCAATAATATAAAATTATAACTGCCAGTTTAGCTGGTATTGGCCTTCACTGACATAGTGTTCTTCACATGGGCTTAAAATGTCATAATGTATTGGTGTGGTATATGGGCAGATTCAAGCAGTGTGGCCTTTTGCAATTGACCGATTGAAATGGTGTTGTTAGAAAGATTTTATAAGTGCTGTCCAAGATTTTTGATAAGGTTCCCAATGTGTTGAGAACCACCTGGACCAACATGGCCAGTTTGTGCCACAATCTTCCAGCTTTGATTTTCAGATCTTGATACTTTGTGATCTCCAATTTTTGTCTTTTGTCTGCTATCCCTGGTATTCCCTGATAAAGTCTGTCAATATCACTGCGTGTATGAAGAGTGTGATTCATTGTCATTATTTTTTTCTGATTTTCCTAGTTTTTCCTGATTTTTTAGTTCTGCTTGAGTCCATTCCACTATTCCAGCTGTGTATTTAATGACTGGAATTGTCCGAGTGTTAATTGTCTTGATGTTATTTTCTCTCCTGAGTTGAGCTTTAAGATTTTCACTCTCTTAAGGAATTCACTTCTAACTTTCTTCTTGACTTCAATGTCTTTGATGTTGGCAGCTTGAAAAATGCCCAGGTAATTGTAATGATTGTTTTCATCCAAATTCTTGAAGTTATTTCCATAGGGCATCTTGATTCTTTCAGTTTTCATTCCTTTTCCTCTTTTGATGGCAACTGTGACACATTTGTCCAGTCCAAACTTCAATGCAATATCTTGGCTATATAATATGGACAGTATTGAGCAGTGATTCTATTATAAGAGCTGTGGTGGCACAGTGGTTAGAATGCAGTGTGGTGGTCTCCCATGGAGAATGAGACATGCACGCAGGTATCTCGGGATGGGAGCCCAGAGCTGACTCCAACACCCTCTTTTATTGTTACTATAGTTTTTACATCACACAGCGTAATCAAAAGACGTATATAGGGGTGGTTACAATGTATCGCATAACAGACACTCTCCAGATGCAAGGCTACGCAGGTGTTCTTATCAGAGCCTGTCCAAATGGCTGATGAATGTATTCTGTGTCTGGAGCAGTCCATTTGTTATCTCAAGGCCTTTGTGGGAGCATTTCTATGGGTATATTTGTGCAATTAATCCCACATCTCCTGCTTTTGTGTTTTTTTAATGTTACTCACTTCCAGTTCCAGAAGGGATCTTGATTCACTGATTAAGGCATCCTTCCTAGTGGAGGGCGTAACATTTTTGCACATTTGCAGGAGCGAGGGAATACATTGAATGCAACAACATAGCAATACAATTAATATCAAAATGGTTACTATAATAGAAATCAAAGATCGTAGCCAGGATCCATCCAGTAGCCAGGACCAAAGGGCACCCCAAATATCCATGGTGCCTGATCCATCGCTGCGTAAGGGATTATTTTGGAGCATAGATTCCATTTTCCTGGCTGTAGCAGAAATATTAGGTTGAAAATCATGTATATACATACAACAATGAGAATGAATTAAAGCACATACACCGCCTTTTGCTGCTAAAATAATATCTAAAGCATACCGATTTTGCAAAACTACTTCCCTTATTTCCCCCATTTCTTGATTAATCATTTTAATGCTGTTGATTGTTTCATTAAACATATGAACAGTCCAATTGTTAAGCAAATGAAGGTCTCTATAGTTCATGGCAACTCCTAGATTGGGCAATATTTCTCTGCTGATTTGAGTCTCTAAACTACCACCCAATGTTAGGGGTGGATCCGAGGAGCCAGTATCATGTTTGTTCCACAGGCATCCATCAGGGAGATGAGGCAAAGCATATACAGCAGGGGTCAAAAAGCCCTTTCCAATCCTTAGGCACCTGGCGATAGGCTTTACGGCCACATAGTAGCCACATATCGGATAACTCATAATAACCCTGGTGAGACTCATTAGCAAATGTTATTATGGATTCCATGTCAAGGCAAGCCATGTAGGTACTGATATTTGTCCATTGATTGCTTCGATAACTGTTGCTTATCTTATTAAGGTTGCTTTTGATGGATTTGCATTTCTTTGCTGAATTCCATATAATAATTTGTTGACAATTACTATAATTTCCCAAATAAGTGGCAGTACGGAATAGTCCTGTGCTATGAAAACAAAATCTGGCAGGTTCCATTATACGAGCGCCCACAGCATATGTCATATTCAATGTCTCTATAGTTATGTTCCACAGCTGCTTCCATCCTGTTTCATTGAACGGGATGGCATGGAAAATAAGGCCACCACGACTGTCACCAGGAATTTGCATGCAGATCCAACAGTTCGTGATGTTAAGTGTAAGAGCAGTGCGCCTGGCATCCCGTACAAAAGCATTAAAAGCCCACAGTCCCTGATCCTCATATGCCTGGTTGAGGTGGTATACGTTGAGCCATATAAGGATGAACACAACGAGCTGGAGTCCAAATGATCTCGCCATGGTCATCTATTGCAGCGTAGCCTCGACCCCAGGTAATGAGGGAGGCAGGCCCTTTCCAGGTGGGATCAGGCAAACATCGATAGTATACCTGGGGGCGTGAAGAATCTGTGGGAGAAACAGAAAAATGCCTGCTTGCGGCAGTTGAGCCAGGGGTGCCAGAAACATTCAAAAAGTTTAAGGTAAAAAGTACAAGATTAATGGGTGAAGGAGGCATTATTAGTCTTCCAGAGTTAATTTCACATTAAATTGAGAGAGTAAGTCTCTGCTCCATAAATTTGTGTGAAGAGGGAGGATGACAGGTTTAAATTTAGCAAAAATGCCTTTTGTGATTCGTTGTGCAGTAAGCCAATTTTTACTGGAGCTTGCTTGTTGAAGTCCTCCCACTCCCCTGACTGCCGGTGAGGATTCGAGGGGCCAGTTAGAGGGCCATTCAGCTGTTCTTATGACTGAGACATCCGCACCAGAGTCTACAAGACCAGAGAAGAGAATGCCATTGATTAAAAAAGGCATCACCAGTTTTTGGGGAGTAATTTGCTTTGTTAGTGCCAATAAATCAGAGGAAGAATTCCCAGAGTGAGGTGCATATGCAGCCTCTGGAATGGATGGTGCTGCACGTGGTAATAAAACCAAGCGTGCCACCGTATCCCCCCGGTTCATTGTGACAGGGAGATTGGTATAAAATTGAACTTTTAGGGTGTCTCTATACGTGGGATCTATCATACCTGGAAGCACAAACACTCCTTGTTCCCGAGCAACAGGTGTGGGAAGAATTATTCCCTCCATTTCCGGAGGCAAGGGTCCAGAATAAAGGGTTTCAGCAACCGTGAGTAGGTTAGGAAAAGTAACAGAAAGATCAGAAGCCAATTTTAAATCAATGCCAGAAAAATATTGCGAAGCAGGAGTAAGGTCTGAAAAGGATGCAGCCTTTGGAGAGGGGTTAGCTGCAGACCCCTCTGTTAGTTTCCTCGATTGGACTGAGAGGAACGGCACTGATTGGCCCAATGAAAACCCTTTTTACATTTTGGGCACACAGTTTTGGGCTTGGCTCCGGGGGTGGCAGCGAGTCAAGCCGCGCTGCCTCCTGGGGCTCTGCATTGCTTTTTAAAATGACCAGGTTTTCCACAATTGAAGCAAGTGCCTTGGGGTTGATTCCCCTTTTGGATTGCAGCTGCAAGAGTGTCCATTTGAAAAGCATTGGTTCCCACAATGCGGCAGGCTTTAAGAAAGTCTGCTAGAGTGGCTGTGGGACTGGAAACAAGTGTTTAAGAATGGACTGGCAGTCTGCATTTGCATGTTCATAAGCCAATTTTATGAGGATTTCATTTGCTGCATCTCTGTTTGAAATTTGACGCTCAATGGCAACTTGCAGGCGATTTACAAAGTCTGCATAGGATTCAGTTGCAGTTTGGCGAATGGCAGAAAAAGATTGAATCGGGGTGCCAGACTCATCAACACGAGCCATGGCAGAAAGAACACAAGTATTAATGATAGGAAATGCAAAGGGGGTAAAAGTTTGAACCTGAGCATTAAGGGTAGCAAAATTGCCTTCTCCGAATAGTTGTTTCGCTGTCCATTGTGAACCTGGGTGATTAGCTCTGTTTTGTGCCTCTCTTTTATATTCAGATTCAAAAACTACGTATTGCGTTCCATTAAGAAGCATGCGGAACAGATCTTTCCAATCTTGAGGCAACATTCGATATGCACTAGCAACTGAGTGTATCAGTCCTCTAGTATAGGGACTGGTTATGCCATAATCTTTTGTAGCCTTTTTCAATTCTCGGATCATAGCCAGGGGAAGTGCTTCCCAATCAACCACTATGCCTGCTGCAGTCTGTTGATAAGTAACAGGGAACAACTCTGTCTCGGATAGTTCAGAAACACTCAAATCACCATTGTTTAAAGCCTTTTGAAAAGCACCACGGATGATTCCGGGCCGGGAGACAGGCGGCAACATGGCAGGAACAGGAGAGGCTGTTTGTTGTTTATCAGGATCCATAGAATTTGCAGGGGCAGAAGGAGGGTTAAAACCTGCTCCAGATGCTAAGGGAGTGGCCAACATAACAGACGGACTTTTGTACATGGAGGGTCTAATAAAGGCTGATGAGGCGAGTCAGCATGGGTTTGAATCAAGGTATAGGCAATTTTCCAAAGGCACAAAATCTCTGGGGGGCTCTCGGAGACTGATGGAGGACGGCACCGATTTTCCTCCATGTATCTACTTTTAAAGATCCAGACTCTGGATAGGATGAGCAGTTAGCCCATACGTAAGCAAGTAATTTAACAGCCTCAGATTTAGAAAGGTGACGGGTTAATTTCTGTTCCTGATCAGTAAGATATTTTTTCCTGCCAAGTAGCCTCAGCTCTTCCACATGCTGCTTTTGAGAGCTGAGGTGGCGCAGCAGTTAGAGTGCAGTACTGCAGGCCACTTTAGCTGACTGTGTTCAGCAGGTCAGCGGTTCAAATCTCACCGACTCAAGGTTGACTCAGCCTTCCATCCTTCCGGGGTAGGTAAAATGAGGACCCAGATTGTTGGGGGCAATGTAAATATATATATACATTGCTTACTGGTGTACACCGCTTAGAGAGTGCTTGCACTTAAAGCGGTATATAAGTCTCATAAATAAATAAATGAGACATTCCACCCCCCATACTTACGAAGAGGAGTCAGTTGCCAGCAACTTCGTCGGGTGCACCAAGCCTATTCCAGGCGATAAGTAAAGGGTAGGCAGGGACGTATCCCTCAGTGGATCATGTCGGGGTCACCAGATGTGGTGGTCTCCCATGGAGAATGAGACACGCACGCAGGTATCTCGGGATGGGAGTCCAGAGCTAACTCCAACACCCTCTTTTATTGTTACTATAGTTTTTACATCACACAGCGTAATCAAAAGACGTATATAGGGGTGGTTACAATGTATCGCATAACAGACACTCTCCAGATGCAAGGCTACGCAGGTGTTCTTATCAGAGCCTGTCCAAATGGCTGATGAATGTATTCTGTGTCTGGAGCAGTCCGTTTGTTATCTCAAGGCCTTTGTGGGAGCATTTCTATGGGTATATTTGTGCAATTAATCCCACAATGCAGTATCGCAGGCTAATTCTGTCAACTGCCACCAGTTCAATCCTAACTGGCTCAAGGTTGACTCAGCCTTCCATCCTTCTGAGATTAATAAAACATAGATTGTTAGGGGAAATATACTGATTCTATAAATTGCTTAGAGAAGGCTGTAAAGCACTGTGGAGCAGTATATAAGTCTATGTGCTATTGCTATTTCAGATGATGTTTTTCTATACAGCTTCAGATTGTCTGTGTAAAGGAGATGGGATTGTCTAGTAGATGTTTTTGAGGTTTGATAGCCATGGCCTGAGTTACTCAGTGTTGTTGACAGAGGAATCAGAACAATGAAAAAACAATAGTGGTAAAAGTGAGTCTCCTTGAAATATTCCTTTCTTGATATTAACCTCTCCTGGTCTACCACCATTGACCACCAATGGTGTCTTCCATTGTGCCATTGATCTTTGCTCAAAGCTTCTGATGTTTATTACGACTCCTGTTATTTCTAGGCACATGATTATCAAATCTTGTGGCATTTCAATACCTTGTTGTAATCAATCCAGCTATATTCAAGTTTGTCTTCCTTCTCTCACAATTTTCCAAAATTGTCTTGTCGATTAGAAGCTGAGCTTTTGTTCTTCTGCTGTTTGAGCAGTTTCCTTTCTGTTCAGGTGGAAAAAGCTTATTTTCAACTAGATGCTGCTGGACTGTATCTGTTACCACACCAGTTAGCAATTTGAAAGTTGTTGGTCAGCAGGTAATTGGTCTGTAGTTACCTGATGTTGCCCTTTTGCTGGATCTTTCATGATCAATATTATTATTTTCACCTAAGAATTTTATTTCATGAAGTCCTAATATCTCAAAGCATTTTTTGAAAAAGATGTTAAGAAGATATTATTCCTTCAATACAATGTCTAATTGCAGCCATATTGATTTCATTAAATAGTTGTCTCTGTACTACAGGCTTGACAGATTCAGTTTAAATTCAGCCACACTTTTCACCTATATAATAAAAGGAGTTACAGAGAATATCTCAGTTAATAAAATAAAATAAAGGAAATCAGCAATTTAACTTATTGAACCTTTCCTTATATTTCAGTAAAAGCATTAAAAATCTCTTTTGTGAATTAAATTACTGAAATATTCTCAGACAAATACTGAGATTGTGGAAATTACAGATTTTTTATTTAAAAAAGGAAAAGAAAAAAGAAACATCAACAGATTTCCAATGTCAATAGTATAATGTGCCAAATCACACTGAATATTTGTTTGTACATGAGCATGAGACTGTTCCTCCTTTTTCTTTTTAATGTTTCTGCATGATGCTTGCTGCCACATCTCTATGACCTAAACAGAGTCGACTTTCATTACAATATGGAACAAGACTGTAGTAATGTTATATGATAGTATTCCTCTTAATAACTATGACACATTTATTAAGATATTACAACTAAACACACACACACACTCACACACACAACACATACACAAACTTTTAGTTAAAGCGACAGGTTAATCATTGCTGCACACGGCTATTCAGAGGACCCTGTGAGGATTTGCTACCAACTCATGCCATGGAGAATGCTTACCTCACATGTGAATTCAGCTGCCAGCTGGACATATTCTGCAGGTGAAAAGTTGTTTCAAGCAGAAAGTGCCTTGGGCTAACTTTGTTAGAAAATTAAAGGTCAGAATAATAGTGTCATACCACTGGTTGAAGGAAAAGAACATTTCAAATATTTGCCATATAATTAATTAGAAGAGATGTGCATTCTGACAAAAGGTTTGGTCCTGAATCAAAGTCACATTTAGTCCTTCATCAAACAGAACAATGAGGGAAAGTAAAACATGATTCAAAGATCCAGCATTATACTGTTCACTGATATCAGCAATTTTTCTATTCATCAATATTTGATAAATATGCAAATCATTGTTCAGAGGTATGGATTCATAATCTTTCTTAACTAGAAACCTTTACTTTTATATATAAAAAAGAGAAACTTAACTATCACTTAAAAAAAAAACATGCTTGATGTCAACTCTGCAAATGAACCTGACTGCAGCCATTTTCCTCTTATTTGTGGTTGCCACTTTGGAACGGAGGGAAGGGGTTGCCCAGGTGCTTCTTTAGTCAAAACCATCAGCTGTCCCATGGGAACCAAGGTCATCTGTTGCTTCCATGATCAGGGACTGGGTGTTGTGTAAGAAAGCCCACCAAATGCAGTTATTGGGGAACGTAGTCAATTGCATAGTTTGGGGGGTGGGAACTTTATACTTTGTGATTGGGGAATTGTTACTGGGCATTCAGACTTGGTTTCACCTTGATTGTGCTGATATTTTATAATTAATAAACATGTTCTTTGAGGAATTTGCAAGCCTCGGAGTTCTGCTTTATTCGTCTCTATTGGTCAGAACCTTGACACTTGGCATAACTGGATACAATTTGTAGATATGTTTTTGCCTCTTCTAATAGCATCAAGCTTATCAATTTTGGATTCTTGATTTAAAAAATAGATCCTTTGCTTCAATTTTCATACAAATATTTTTATAGTTTGGAGTTTTCAAAACAGGAATGTGTATATATCTCACCCCACCCCAAAAACTTTTTGGCAGATGCTATTTTAGCAATATATAGCATTAAAATGCTAACTGGTTATGAACCAAGGAATTAGGACAAAAAGTAGAATGAATCAGAGTGCTGGAGTTTGAGATGCAGGGTTTAGTGCAAAAGAAAAAGTTTCAGTTGATAATTAGGATTCTGGCTGAAATTTGAAGAAAAGAAGGACATGTTCCTATTCCTTTATAAAGAGAATTCACACATGCTGCCAAACTGTTTCACATCATTTTTTTTATTTATAAAAAGGTTATCACCTGTAGAAAGTAGGTGTCCTGTCTATAGAATAGGTCTATGCTATTTTACATCAAAGTTTGCCTGCATACATAGCATAGCATAGCATAGTGAGCCCTAGTGAAGTCACTGATTGTGAATAAAGCTAGAGTTGTCAATCACAGTACTGCACAATTTCTTGGGGAAAATGTACCAATGTATACGGCTACATCACCTGTGTCTGTGTGGCCCACTGAATCTCTGAAGCAAAGCTATCTAACAGTTCCAATTTAGATTTGGCTGATTTCACAAAAGACATCGCTGTTATGGAATCTCTCAACTTTTTCAAAACAGACAGCATTTAATACTGGATTGAATTTGGCAAAACTCAATAATACTTAGAAAGCTATAATTTGCAGCACAAACTAGGACCAATGTTCTGGGACTGGCTCTTAAGAAATTATGTCCCAATTTTCATTGTGATTTCTTTTTTTTTCTTTTGGAAGTGTAGTTTTAAATTGTTTAAAAATCTGATCACTTACATTTTTTTAAAAAAAATCTTAATTTTGCATTTTTTTTAAAAATGGAAACATATGCCATTTTTGTGTGTGTCATAGTTTTGACCTATATGTAGTAAGGTTCTAATATGAAAGTTTGAAAAGGATTCTTTGGTGTAATAAGTATTGTACAATTAAGTGAATGAGTGCAGACATTACCACTTGAACTATGATTGTGTATGTTTTTTGGTAATTTCTCATAATTTCTAAAAGTAATCTGAAAAAGATTTTATAACTCAAATACTTCAGTGCCTTCTTTTACTTTTAAGAATTACATTCTAGCATTTCACATAGAGTACTCATCAAGAACATATATCAATAAACTTAAATCTCAAGTGTTTTTATTCTGAGATATGTTAATATCAAATCATAATTTCACTAGTTAATCCATGTGATCCCTTTCAACACCAAAATTCAGGAGTTTCACTCCCCATTGTCACTGCCACAAGCCTAAATACTGTAGCTGCTTCTGTGGACAAGACAAATCCTTTTGAACTACATGAGACATGCCATTAGGGGCTGCTGTGGTATGCAGAAATTCGAAGGATGCAGGTATTTTCTTGCATTTGACATTATTTTTCTACACATACAGAACATTTTTGAACCTAAGACATAGTGATATTAATTGATTTTAGTGATCAGCTTAGAATAGTTGGCATGATTTTCATAGTTCAGTAAAATATTTAGCATTTGTTCCTTTGCTGTTTTTTTGATTAGTCATTAACAACTCACCAATAAATAAAGACTGGACCAGTATTACTAATCACCTTTGATGGTAGGTGCTGAGTAGCAGCAATGGTTACTCCCGTAAATTCTCTCTTTGGGAAATCAAAACTGGGGAGATACGCAGCCTACTTGGCACAATACATTGACTTCTTCCACTCATGCTTAAGGATAGATAGTCCTTTTGCCAAAGCTGAAGTTAACAGTCAACAGTCCATCCAGTTGGTCTATGTATTTGTATTTGTGGGATGGATGAACTGAAATTAATTTTATCCTTTGCCTGAGGCAGGAAAATGTCTGGGGCCATCCCTGTCTAATTTTCACCCATAGTAATAATAATAGCACTGACATCCCATGTCTTTAGTGAGGATGCATTCGCTATTCAGCAACCTGACTTGCGCAGACAGAACCCCAATTAGAATGAAGAGGTACTGTGATGTCCCTTCATGTGCAGAGTATAAAGTTACATAAATGTCCTTGCTTGTTGGCATTTAATTTACCAGTTGCCTCTGTAGTGGAGCTTTGGCAGATTCAGCTTAAATCTGAAAGACAAGCTGTCATCCTGAGAGTCTGCTGCCTACTGCCGAAATTGAGAGTCTTGGCAGATATGCAAACGGTAACTGGGTTTGAGTTGTTTTGATTACAAGTTAAACAGAAAATCATTGGCAGGGCCAATATATATCTGCAGAGAGGTTTGTGTTTTTTGGCAATCAATTGCAGAGGCATTTTCATGGTTTTAGCGGTCCTCAGTAGACCTCACGTACATCTTTCAAAGAAAGTCCACCATTATGCCTGGTCTCAGTATTTTAGGAACATGAGGAAATTTATTTGGAAAGGCATTTATTCTCAGATTCAGGAAGGTAAATCACATTGACTGATGGAAATAAAACTTCAGTTTATCAACTGGCTGGGAAGTGGCTGGAGTTCAGTGGAAGAAGGCATGTTTTTCATGGAAATCAGGCCCATGTTTATTTTCAAGAAACTCTGGATGGACCCAGGAAAGACCTCTCTCTGAATCCCTGGGGTTTTGCTGTCTGTCAAAGTAGGCAAATGGAATGAGATGATTATGAAAAACACACACACACACACACACACACACACACACACACACACACACACTCTCCCCCACTTTCTTGTTACAGCCTTAGACTTTGGGAAGTAAAAGTGTTCTCTAAAGTGAAATCAACTCCAAATGACTCCAAAGAATCTCTATGTTTCTTTCTCTCCTTTGCAACAATATTGAAGTATCTTGCCACTGTCTTCTTCCAGGAATAATAATAATCAGGGCTTTTTTTCTCATAGAACGCCCAGAACGTAGTTCCGGCACCTTTTTTGGATGGAACCTTGTAGGGTAGGCGAGATGGGTTGTATGACATTTGTGAGTTCCGGCACCTTTTTTTTCTTTTTTCTTTTTTTTACAAAAAAAGCACTGATAATAATAAAAAATCTCAATCTACCCTACAATCCAGGGATTTCCTGATGGCCAGTCCTTCAGGAACTAACCAAGGTTAGGGTTAGGATTAGGGTTAGAGTTTAGGGTTAGGATTAGGACCAAATAGGGGTTTTTGTTGTTGTTATATTCTTATTTGTGATCAGTCAATGTCAGTTGGATGCTGTTGCTTGCTATGACAATTTCAAGTTCATCCTCAACTAAAGAAGTTTACAGGGTGATTTTGAGTCTTACTATCTTGAAAACCACCCTACCTATAGTCAGACTAAATCAATCCACTGAGAATGAACAGTTCTTCATAAGAACAATAATCTATCATACTCATCCAGGGCAGGAACCTAAGACAATAATCTAACATGTCATCCAGTGCAGGTTGTTAAATAGGTGTGTTTTGGCTTTCCTTTCTATGGCTGGAAGAGTAACTGGCTGACCTTCATACCTAAGTCAGGACTAGAATACATAGTTGGCTGCCATGTATAGGTAGGGGAACAGAAAGCCTGTATAATGTTACTGCCATTGTTCCATGCAAATAGGATTTTTGACAGATTTCTGTCATGACTGGTAATGCATAACAAGCAAGTATTTATTTACAGAAGCAAGGATGTGTGCAAGCGAAGGCCTTTTATTAGAACGATATAAATCTGCAGAACAAAGTTCTTGGCAAGGTCCCAAATGTAAGATATGCGTGTTTCTTTTTTGTGTGTGCATTTGCATTTTAAAGATAGATTTGAATGCAAAACAATATTAGTATCTTTCCAAGTGGATCTAAAATAACTTTATTTGACTTGAGTCAATAACTTGGCAATTAAAATAGTAGATGTTGTGTCCCTCGCGAAATGGCAAGACACGAGAAGCAGTTGTAGTTCTCAGATTTGCTTTATTCTTCATTCAGCTTACAGATTGAATGCTCTGACAACGCCCAAAACTCCCGGCCTCTTATATAGGCCTTCCCCGGGTCAATGTATTACTTTTCACGCGCCAGCACCTGCGCATGCGCACAGGCGCTGGTGACAGCCTGTCTGGTCCCAGGCAGCTTGCACCTGCCCGGGACTGCCTGCAAACACTCCGAGCCCGTTTGCAAGGCTCAGGACATAACACCCCTTTCCCCCGGGCTAAAACTACTACCAACATACAACCCTTTTTCTTTATGCAGTGCTCTACTCCCCAGTGCTCCTACCCTTCTACTGGCTCTGTTTAGCCAGCAATGTTACGTAATCCTCTAAGTACTTAGGAGATTTCCTTGCTCTCTGTGACCTCCTAAGCTCTGGGTGTCTGGCAAGTGCCCCCTGACCGAGGGGTGACGTGTGCCTGTTCCCCTTATCATGCCTTGGTGCCTTCCAAGGACTGTGCCCCAATGCCTGGCCTGCTTGCTTGCCCACCGGGCTCGTCAGGCCAGGGCTTCTGTCACTTTGTGACCTGGTTGACCCGCCTAGCTGTAGGCTCTCTGGCCCTTCTAAGTGATGGCCACTGTTGGGCATCTCTGTAGAACCTCCTAGGTCCGTCCAAGACCTGTCAGGAGGCTGTCCATCCCCTGAATCCCGTTCTGTGCCCGGGCTTGTGTGGGTTTCTGTGTTTTCCCAAAACTCAGTTACTCCCTGATTTGGGTCAGAGGTGTTGTAGTCGGGACTTGGTTCCTCGACCACTCCCTGTATGTTTGCCCCCTTGTAGGACTAGGGGTAAGGTCAGGCCAACTCTGGGGATTATGTGCCAGCTCTCTTGCGGGGTATGATTTATTGGGATGCTCCTGGGTATCCTCCCTGGCTGGAGTACTGAGTGGTGCAGGTGAATAGTGATTGTGCCCCCGGGGTGACTCCCTGGCTGGAATAGGCGTGAATGCCTGATGACTGGATAAGCTCCTTGAATTCCTGTTTGAAGCACTCGCGGAATCTTGGAATGGGCTGTTTGTGGCTCCATCATTGTTGATGGGCAGCAGTCCGTGTTCTTCCCTTTGCCCAAAGGGGTCCCCCTCCCCCCCTGGAAAAGACCCAGGAGTCTCAGCTGGAAGGTCCCGCCTAGGGCGGAGTTGGTCAATGTGTCGACGCAGGACATGACCGTTGTCCAGGGAGACCTCGTAAGACAGAGGACCTTTGACCCTGGATATAGAAGCGGGGACCCATGTATGACAAGGCCCGTAATTACGAGTCCAAACCGGGGCACCCACAAGTAGTTGTCTAGGTGCCCTGGGGTGTGAGGTAGATAAAGGCAGTCTGTCCAGATGCAACCGGTCAAGCTTAGTAGTCAGTTTGTGCCCCCAGCGAAGTTCAGCTGGGCTTCTTCCTGTAGAAGTGGACGGTGTGGTGCGATAAGAAAGGAGGAAGTCAGCCAACCTGTGATGCCAGTCCCTGTAGGTGAGTTTCTTCAAAGCGTCCTTGGTGATGCGAACCATGCGTTCAGCCATACCGTTGGTGGACGGGTGGAAGGGTGCAGAAGTGGCATGACGAATCATGTTAGCCTGCAAGAAAGCTTGGCATTCGGAGGAAGTAAATTGAGGGCCGTTGTCAGACACAATGACGTCAGGGAGCCCGTGTGAATCAAAAATCCCCCTCAGTACCTGGATAGTCTTTGCAGTGGTGGTGGATGAGACAGGTACAACCTCAAGCCATTTTGAATGGCTATCTACGAGGACCAAGAAGAATTGGCCCTGAAAGGGCCCAGCGTAGTCAATGTGCACCCTAGACCATGGGGACTGTGTTTCCTCCCATCTATGCACAGGAGCTTGGGGCATTTCTGGGCGAGAGCGTTGGCAAAGGTGGCATGCATGCACCTTAGCCTCAATGTCCTTGTCCAGGCCAGGCCACCACAAGTGGCTGCGCGCAAGGGCCTTCATTCGAACAATGCCAGGATGACCCTCGTGGAGGGATCCTAAGATCCTAGTCCTCATTGAGGTGGGAATGACAACTCTGCTTCCCCAAAGCAGACAACCCTGAGAGGTGGACAACTCGTTCCTTTTAGACCAGAAACTCTGAAACTCAAGACTAGGACAGTGCTCAGGCCATCCAGACAAAACCCAAGAAAGGACACGCGAAAGTGTGTGATCTGTGCCCGATTCAGCAGCTACATCCCTAGCGTTCAGAGGGGACTCGGGCAAGGCTTGGATAGATAGAACGTTGACAGCTCGCGCAGGGTCAGCTTCTATTACTGGCAGGGGTAATCTACTGAGGCCATCAGCGTGGCTCATTTCTTTCCCAGGCTTGTGAAGTAAGGAAAAATCATATGCGGACAAAAAAATAGACCACCTAAGCATTCTGGGGGAGATGATTTGGGGAGTTTGCTTACATGTGGTAAACAGTCCCAGCAGAGGCTTATGGTCAGTGAAGACAGTGAAATGCCTGCCATATAAAAAATCATGGAATTTTTTAATTCCAGCAACAACAGCCAAGGCCTCCCTGTCTATCTGAGCGTAGTTGCGCTCAGCAGAAGACAATGTTCTGGAGTAATATGCAACAGGAACCTGAGTTCCATCAGACCTGAGGTGGCTCAGGACAGCTCCTACCCCTTAAGGGGAAGCATCACAAGCGATGCACACAGGAAGGGACTCATTGAAGTGTGCAAGTACACTGTTAGAAGTGAGCAAGGCCTTGACCTCATTGAAACTAGCCTCATGCTTTTGTGACCACTGCCACACTGCTTGTTTATCTAATAGCCTGTGAAGAGGCTCAGCTACACTAGCTTTATGTGGAAGAAAAGAATTGTAAAAGTTCAGGAGGCCCCGAAAGGCCTGAAGTTTGGTCTTAGACTTTGGCCTAGGTGCTTCTAAAATGGCAGTTAGTTTGGATTCAGCAGGGTGAATCCCAGCAGCAGCAATTTTGAACCCCCAAAATTCAGTAGAAGGCACCCCTATTTTGCATTTGTCCTTCTTAAGCTTGAGGCCTGTTTTCCTGAACCTTAACAGGACAGCCCTTAGCCTTTCAGCTAAAATGTGTGTGGAGTCTCCTGCAATTAAGACATCATCAAAGTAGGGGCAAACCCCCGGTATACCCCGTAGTGTGTTTTCCATTACGCTTTGGAAAATCCCAGGAGCGACATTCACTCCGAACTGTAGCCTCTTTACCTTAAAGGCCCCTCTGTGGGTCACAATAGTCTGAGCTATAGCAGCAGCATCATCAACAGGCAGGTGTTGATACGCTTGAGCTAGGTCAAGCTTTGCAAAAACACGCCCCCCCTTGAGGGAGGCCAGAATATGACTGACCACAGAAACAGGATAGGCATGTTGCTGCAATGCCTTATTAAGAATGCATTTGTAGTCAGCACAAATGTGAATGTCCCCATTTGCCTTTAGAGGCGTGACAATGGGGGTCTCCCAGGGACTGGAATCAACAGGCTCTAGAATTCCCTGTTGGATCAGTCCAACTCAATGTCAATTTTACTCTTTAAAGCAAAAGGGACCCTTCTTGCTTTAATTCTAATGGGAGTGACAGTGGGGTCTAGTTTTAAGGACACAGGGGGTCCTTTGAATGTGCCCAGCTGGGGGCTGAAAACATCTGCAAATTCTTTGCAGACTTCCTGTAGGTCGAGTGTTTGTAGGCTGTTGAGCCCCGTGACGTGTATCCCCAAGGCCTCAAACCAATCGAGTCCTATGAGACTCGTTCGTTCACCCCCTACTACTAATAGGTCTAGTGGACCTTCAAAATTCTTATACTGTACGTTAAGGGTGGCCTCCCCCTTAACACACACTCTCGAATTTTGAAAGTCTGTTAGCAAAATGTCAGAAGGCCTTAACTTGGCCTGAGTTCCACTGCCGGAACAAATCTTCCTAAATGTATGCAAAGAGATGATTGAAAGTGCAGACCCCGTGTCTAGTTCCATAGTTAATGGAACCCCTTGTAGCTTCACCTTAAGTGACAGCTTTTTCTTAATGGGCTTGTGTGTGCCTGTCCTAAAGATGCTTCTTCGCGAAGCGCAAAACCCCACCCTATTCTGGCTGGGGACCCTGGTACCTTTCAGGCGCAATTCTTCCTGGGGTTGTACCTTTCGTCGGCCCAGGCACATAGCTCCAATGTGTCCTTGTTTTCCGCACGCCCTGCAGATAGCAGAGCGGAACTTGCAGTCGGTTCTCCTGTGGCGACCTCCACAGCCGATGCACTTGGGGAGAGCTGAAGAGCTTCCTTTCTGGTTCCCTTCCTTTGTGGGGTGGAGACGGTCGACTTCCTCGTCCGGATCCTCCTCGGAGTTCCCTTGGACTTCTTCTTGGTGCACGGATGCAACATCTGGACTGTTCCTGATGGGCCGCATGTTCTTGATGGCGCTGCTTGCTGCTTCTTCTGCGGTGACCTCTCTCAAGGCATCTTGGAAAGACAAGTCCTCTTTGGCGAAAAGCCTCTGTTGTAGCTCTCAATGCCTTAGCCCGCACACAAATCGGTCCCTCAGTCGTTCTTCAAGGTCCTTGAGTTCGCAGTGCTTGGTGGCCTTCCTCAATGCGGCGATGTACTCTTTCGCCGATTCTCCGGATCGTTGATCCCTCTGCTCGAAGGTGTGGCTCCATGCGATGACGGACATCTTGGGCTGGAAGTGCTCCTTCAGTAGCTTTTTTAGATCTGCGTAGCTGACAGACTCTAGTGGGACAGGTGCTGCAAGGTTCTCCGTGATTTCGAAGGCGTCTTGACCGCAGACACACAGCAGGGTGGCAGCCTTCAAGCTATCTTCCCTCACTTGGTTCACCTTGAGGTAGTTCTCCACCCTGGCTACGTAGGATTCCCACCTCTCTGGATGTGAGACATCGAACTCCGAAAGCCTTCCAATTTTTGCCATTTTAGGAGACGGGTCTATCAGACAGCCTACCCCCGAATGTGCACTGGATTGGCGGGTAGCTGCTGAGTCAACTCCGTTCCATCGCTCAGGACTCACTTGGGTAAGCTTACACCTCTTCCTTTCCAGACGATGTAAGGCATCCCACCTCCGTCGCCAGTGTTGCGTCCCTCGCTAAATGGCAAGATACGAGAAGCAGTTGTAGTTCTCAGATTTGCTTTATTCTTCATTCAGCTTACAGATTGAATGCTCCGACAACGCCCAAAACTTCCGGCCTCTTATATAGGCCTTCCCTGGGTCAATGTGTTACTTTTTGCGCGCCAGCACCCGCGCATGCGCACAGGTGCTGGCGACAGCCTGTCTGGTCCCGGGCAGCTTGCACCTGCCCGGGACCGCCTGCAAACGCCCCGAGCCCGTTTGCAAGGCTCAGGACATAACAGTAGAAGTCTCTCCATTTCCCTCTTCTTCTCTCTTCTCTGTCTGTCCAAACCTTGTAACTTGTATATATAAAAGAAGCTTGCTTTGTTTGGAAGTTTTCTTGTTTCCTCTCTTATTAAATAAAGTTCATAATTATCTTCCCCAAATTTCATTTGAAAGAATCTACATTATCAGGACTACTTTACAACATTAATTTATACATAACTCTATATGATGGCACATATATTAAATTGAATTAATTCAACAACATTTCTTTTGCTCTCATTCTACATTCTAAATACCTCAGAAAAATTGACTAAGAAAATCTCAGGCCTTGTCTCATGCCTTTATATATTTGCCCATCTGTCTAGCATTGATTGCATTTTTAGAGACCACTTACACATGCCAACTCTCTCTGGAAATGATATACCTTATCACTGTTTTTTCTTACAATGCAAATATTTCTGTGCAATGCAGATCTTATTTTTCCAAATACATGGGCTGTTGATATATGACTGAGAAAAGAAGATGGAATTTTAGATATTATACCATAAGTACTTCAAAGTTTTTTTCCCTTGAGCTGATTGCTAGGTAGATTAATTTTACAGGCTTCTTTTATGGGTGTAACATTTCAAGATGAGAAAGCCATGCTTCTGAATTTTAGTTTTGGCTGATTTCATGGGCATCTTTTTTATTACCATAAAGTTAAAATTTAATTACCTTTCCCCTTAGAGTCTTTGCTTAGTTTTTTAATCAAATAGCCTCCAACATATGTTCACATCCTCCACACCCAGTTTTTTTTTAAAAAAACAAGCAATGTGAACAAATTGACAATTAAAAGATAGTCATCATCAGCTATGCTATAGAACGAAAGGATCAATTCCTGAGTAAAAAATCAACTTACAAAAAGATTTGCTTTAATTAAAAAATATCACTTTATGCTATGTGCTATTCAGATACAGGCAAGACTTACAATACCAACTTTACAATGTGTTGGGAAGGCTATCATATCATAATACTATACATTGGGAGCTGTGTAAAAGCTTTTACTCAGGATGTCATAAAAAGAAACATATTCCACTCTGTTTCTATATTGCCCCTAATGTAGATTTACAACAAGCACCACAGGAGATACATATGTCTTTGAACAATGGAATGTATTTGTGTTAGAAATATGCACTTGGTGGTATTTCTGAAATACTCCCTAGAAGTGGCTTTTATGAAGTGGCTATAAAAATCTCAGCAACACCTTCATTTACTATTTTGTTTTCTTTTACAGTTGTACAGGAGCCTTGCCCATACAGTGGTCTAATTACATACAAATAAAGCTCTTAGCAGAATGAATTGGACACATAGTCAGCAAGATGTTCAGACTGGATTTGGCATTTTTAGCCACCTACCGAATCTTTCTCAAGGACTTTGATAGGAAAATGTTAAGGTATAATGGTGTTAAAGGTATCATTGCAGGATGTAAACTGTTCCAAGTAAAGCTGCCTTTTGCAATTGACTGATGATGATTTTGTCATTGCCGAGGGTGTTCAAGCAGTGCTCCAGCTGTTTTGGGATTGATCCAAGGCATATAATTATTATTGTTATTATTATGGCTCATTGCACAGTCAGCTACACATGAGAAGACAACAACAAATAGTACCATACCAATAGTAAATAGCATCTTCAGTGCAATCCTGAAACAGCTAGAGCACCACATAATTCCATCAGCTTTGACAAAATCACCATCAGTGATTTTGAGTCTATATCACTTTCTATGCCAAGAAATGCTTTAAGCCTCACACAAATCTCACTGGTGGCTACAAGATAGATCTTGAAGGCAACTTCAGCTTCTGATCAATGGATGCTCTGGGACTCATCACTGCTACCATCACAGCCATTTTATGAGCAAGCAAATCTCCCATGGTAGTCATTTTGAAACTACATTTACTACATGCTCTGAAAAGCCAAATGTGCTAAAAAAAATAGCCAATGCCTGAACTATGCATAAGGTCATTAAAATCAATAAATTGATGAATGTGGCTGTGTCGTACTTTACTGTCAGATTGCTTAACAGATATGGAATAGGATACATTTTTTACTTCTGGAAGAAAAGGCTCGGAAGCTCTTGTAAAATAAATAGGCTTAAATGAAAATGCCATTGTCTACCATTAATCTGTACAGCTCTTTCCCAATGGAGATAAAAATGGATATTCCATTTCTTTTGATTGCATCTTAATGGGATTTTTTTTGCCTGTTTTGTTTTTATTTTACAGATCAATATCTTCTTCAGGGGGAAGCTGTATGCATGTTAACCAGTAATATGCTCTGATATTAATTCTCAGTAAGTATCGAGATAGCTCCTTTTTCTTTTTCTTTTATTCCATCCAAAACTGTGTCACTAAAGATCAGTGTCATGTCGGATGCTGTTACCATAAAGATCTATATATTTGTTCCATGCTTACTCAGATAATTTCTAATTTTTCCAAATTTAGTTAAAAATTATTTCAATAGCCACAAGAGAAAAAACTGATTATCCTCTATTGCTACTTATAAGAAGTGACTTTTATCCTTTTTCAGAGATGCAGCCCAAGCAAAAAAAAAAAAAAGTCAATTGGCCCTCCACTACTATCTGTTAAAAAAATAAATCCCTATTTGATGCAGGATTCAATAAATTGTATAAGGATTCTACAAAAACATCCAGAAACTTATTATCAACAGGCTGATTAAAAACATGACTGAACCACTTTTCTTAAAAATTCTTGAAGTGGTTTACAATAGAATCCAAGCAATTAAAGCAATCATTTAAAACAATTGATAAATGTATATATTAAAATGCAGCCTAAATTACACAAAATAAATTAAGCAGCAAAATTAAAAACACAACAGTAAGAGATGAAAACAGCAATAATTGTTTTTAAAAAATCACAGAAGCATTGACACATTAAAGTGTGTTTATTTCACTATACTATCAAAAATGAGTTTGACCCAGTGATTAGGTTACCAGGCTAGAAACTAGGAGATTGTGAATTCTAGTCCCATTTTAGGCATGAAAGCCAGTAGGATGACCATGGGCTAATCACTCTCTCTCAGCCAACCCACCTCACAGGATTGTTATTGTGCAGAAAATAGGAGGAAGGAATATTAGATATGTTCACTGCCTTGTATTATTTATATCTATAATAAATGTGGGACATAAATAAATAGTGAATTAGGCTGGTTTGACACTTCCTTCTTGCAGAACTCAGTCAGCAGTTTAGTTTACAAGGAAGCTGATTTTGGTGTGATAGTAAGTATAAAATGGAGGTCAAATGGAGTAATTCTTGTACAAATTGGACCAAATATCAAACGGGGCTGTCTTTCAGGAATTTGAAATGCTACTTTGCATTAGTAGGTGCAGGAAAGAGAGTTCATTTCTCTTCTTCCATTGTACCTGCACAGAAAATTCAATGCCTCATGTGGAATCGTCATCAAGATACTGGCAGAAGAGTGGTAAGCAGTTTTTACCATTCTATTCAGATAAAATTAATTGGATTTATCCCCCATTTGTACTCCATTGTTGAGTCAGATCATAAGTAATCTTAGCAACTTCATCTTGGTTATTACAGATTCTTTTCAGCTTGTAGATCTGGAGGACATGAACAGTATTCAGGGGGAGATAAGGGATTCTACTTGCTTGTGTGATCCTTGACTTTCTTGGTTAGTTACATTTGTCAGGACTCTATATTAAACGTCTGTATAGTCTAAGTCTGTATTAAGACCTACAGTATCTTATGGGTATGTGTACTTAATATTTATTTATTTATTTATTAAAAAAAATTTTATTGGAAAAGCCCTCTCTTGATCTCAATTGTGTATCATCTTGATTAACCAGTCTCAAATATGCTATTTTTAGGTAAGATTATGAGGGTTCACATTTATCTTGTAAAAATTAATTTTATGAAGCTATTTCAACTTGGATTTCATCTGTCAAATCCATACAGATGGCAAACCATGGAAATGAATAGTACATGGATTTCAGGAATGTACATTTAATGCTAGACTGTGGTAAAAAGCAGAATCTTGGAAACTGAAAGAATACATTCCCAGTCTCAGATACATTGAGTTAATTAAGGCAAACTCTGTTTAAAAAGCTTTTTCCCCCATGTCTCTCACATCTGGACTATGCTGCCTTTTTTTCAATAAACCAAGTGTCTCACCCCATGCTTTTCAGACAGCTTTGATTGTCTTGGTAGCTAATCTATGTCAGAAACTAGATGAAATGCAACTTTGCTAGTTCTCTTGTCCCCAAAGAGTGATCCCACCAAATAGTCTAGAAGAATATCATGCTCAATAATATAAAAAGCTGCTAAATAATCCAAGAGGACTTCTTGCTTGACTTTTGTCTTTCCCAATTAATTAAATGTGGCCCCATTATTAAGGGAGGTGATTAAAAGAATGCTGCACTCACTGACTGCATACTGAAAAAAGGCAATTATAATGTTTAAAAAGACCTCCCCCTGCCCACACCTGTCACTGGATTTGCAGGCAGAGACTATGGCAAGATGTATATTTGCATAATTATAGCCACTGCACTATCCTTCCTGAGCCTGTCCATTTTAGCAACAACTACACTCAATGGTAGATTTCCATGGTTTTGTATCGCCTGTCACCTTGGAGCAGACACCCAAAGGTATGGCACAACCAATGTGCCAATGTCAGTGCCAAATCAGAGACTGAAAAAGATTCTTCCGAAAATACAGCATCCACAAAATATTCATTAACCCAAAGAAAGGAATCTGTATCTTATTACTTTGACAGAGAAAGATCCCTGGCTATAAATTATCTTCATTTTCTTTTAAATTTGTCTTCCATCCTCACAGATATCAAGATCAATTTGTTCTTGTACTAAGCCTGCTAAAGCAGTTGAGTAAAGGGAACAGAATGTTCTTCATGCAAACAAATGAAGTGTTAATGCTACTTTTAGATATCGATTCTTCATATTATTGTACTTTCTACCCAACTGCTGCATAAAGTATCTGTCAGTCAGACAGGCATCGTTCTCCTTTATCTGTGCAAGAAATGAATGTATTTAAAGGACAGATGCAAACTGAATTTTACTGCAGCTCTGAAAGTTATTGTAATAACTTTTTCCTATTGTTAACCATTGGATGTAGTTTATTGTAAGAAAGAGCTGTGGAAGGAAGGAAGGAAGGAAGGAAGGAAGGAAGGAAGGAAGGAAGGAAGGGAGGGAGGGAGGGAGGGAGGGAGGGAGGGAGGGAGGGAGAAGAGAAAACTGAATTTTGTTGTGAACAAGTGTTTGCTGCAAATTGGCAAGGAGAACAATCTGACTCTGTCTTTGGATTGAAGATCTGTCAAAATGAAATCCTGCATAGCATGTAATTCATGGAGTTTGACAGTGTAGGCTAGAGGCTCATGTACATAATCTGCTCTGTTTTAAGAAACACACACACAAAATAAATACAGTGGGTACATTGTGCTAACACAGTAAAATAGTACATATTAGGGAAAATGTATATTAAACCTGAGTACTAGAGTAAATTATGCACAAAAGTGGCAGATTTTATTTTGCATGTTTCTACAAAAAAATCTCTGAAATTTAATGGATAAACAGTTGAATGGATGCCATTCTGACATAAGGAGATTTAAGAAAGAGCCCATTCTGCCCTATCACATAAGCCTGAGAGTTTTAGTAATGATTCATACTGAATATAATGGCTTGCAGTAAATATTACAGTCTCTAGAGTTTGAAGTACATGTAGAAAAGAAAACCCAAATAACCCCAGCTTTAGTTTGTTTAATATAACATGAGACACAGAGAAACTTGAACATGGTTTTAAAAGTCTGTGCCTATGCTTTACTATGATAATATTAGTATTTCTGGAATCCCTGCAATATCTCTTGTGTTTTGGTCTACCTTGAAGGGCTGACATTTATTGGCTTGCCAATTAAACACAGCTTGAGGATATGGAAAATTAATCCATTGAAGCAAACCTCTTTCTCATCTCATAATAGTTTTGGACAGTAATTAGATAAAAATCCCTATGCTTATTTTTCTAAAAAAAATCTTTGTGTTTTGGTCTACCTTGAAGGGCTGACATTTATTGGCTTACCAGTTAAACACAGCTTGAGGATATGGAAAATTAATCCATTGAAGCAAACCTCTTTCTCATCTCATGATAGTTTTGGACAGTAATTAGATAAAAATCCTTATGCTTATTTTTCTAAAAAAAAATCTTTCCAAGAAGTAGGTTTCCAATATCTGAAACTGCCCAACAAAGGGAAAATAGAGAAATTTAAATATTATCTTCATATGAAAACCTCCAAATTTATCTCACTTACAATGTGCAAACTTTTTCCCAAAGGAAGAGACAGCTAAAGCCACATATCATCTAATCCTGACAAATGTAATCTAATCCTGTCAGTAATAAAAATGTTATAGACACTACTCTTAACGTGCCCCAGTTCCCCCCTCCCAATTCACATAAGTCTATCACCAAAACTCCTAGACCCAATTCAAAAAGATTTACTATATCTGCAAATCTCAATTCTGTTCAGTGATAAAATTCTATAACTCTTTGGGACATTCTTTGATAGCTGAAAGGAGATAAAAATCTTCATTTTCTCTGAATCTCACTTCAGAAGTTGAATAAGGTTTCATCTAAATTGGTCTAAGTCAAATCAGTCTTCTTTATCTTAATCTATCAAGATCTGAGAGAGATAAATGCAACATAATTCTGATTACAACTGATTCATATGTATCAATTGTAATGGTTAAATGATAACCATCTGGAAAAAATGTCTTACTTAAACAAAATAAAGCAATATTTCTTCTTTGTACTAAATTCCTTTGTTTCCTTTACTCATGTCAGCATTTTATAAATTCTAATAGTGAAAATTTTATTTGTCTACCTTTTCACAATGAGTTTTAAAACTATAACATGGAAGCAATTCACCAACTAAATTTATTTTTCAGATACCAAATACAGATATTTTTGGCAATGTTTTGTTTCTGTAATAATTCTTTTTCTTCATCAGTTTTTTTTTTTTTTTTGCAAAATCAGATTCAGTCATATGAACCAGTCATAACTAGGACTACTCTTAAAGTCATTCATTGCAGTTAAGCTGTTACTTGATTAACTAAAGACAAATGAGGAAATGATCATCAAGTACTTGAGAAAACATTATTCTATACACTAATGTATTTTAAATGTCAAGAGGATTGAAAAATACTTGTTAAAAATTCAAATCCTGTGAACTACATAGTCATTTTGACAATTATTGCCTAATTTGTCTGTGGTTGTTATGCCTACCTTTGTGTACTTGGCTTCTTGTTTAACTATCCTACTAACATTGTTTAAAATATTTGTTGACTTACAACCCATAGTTTATTGGTTACAACAGCACTGAAAAAGTGATTTATGACTTTTTTCACACTTACAAGCATTGCAGCATAACTACAGTCACATGATCAAAATTTGAATACTTGGCAACTGGCATGTATTTATTACTGTTGCAGTGTCCCGGTGTCATGTGATCATCTTGTGACCCTTTGACAAGGAAAGTCAATGGGGAAGCCAGAGTCACTTAATAACCATATTATTAACAACTGCAGTGATTCACTTAACAACTGTGGCAAGAAATGTCATAAAATGGGGCAAGACTCACTTAACAACTGCTTGCTTAGCAAGAGAAAATTTGGACTCAGTTGTGTTTGTAAGTTGAGGACTATTTATAGTGTTATGGGAAAATATGCAAGAGAGTTTCCCTGCTCCATCCAGAAAACTATCAACTTTTGGAAGGACCAATATGAACATTCCTAAAGGTTTTTGTAGCATTCACAGAAATTCAAGGCTTTTCTCATATGCCAAAGGTCCAAAGAATTTATGCATGATGATTGTGAAAGTTGGGGAAATAGCATTTGGTGCTTCTGGAGCCCTGAAGGAAAATTTTCCCAGAGAGCATGAAACTGGGATTACTAATCTCAGAAATCCTGGTGAGAAAAGGTCTGAATCTGGAAGCCATGACATTAGAACTCTTATGAAAACCTCAGAAGACTTCCATTGAAGAGTTATTGCCAAGTGTTAACACATGGAATATAATGAAGATCTTTAGTATTAATACATGTATTGGTTATTGACCCTATGGATTACTCTACATGTTAATTTCTGTTGGAGACAATGGGAAAAAGGAGATTTGAGGGGGGGGGAGTAGACAAAGGAAATAATATTGTCATTTCAAGCTGACCAGATAATGTTGCCACTTGCTAATATTTTTGCTATCTTCCTTGAGAGGGAAATTTGTTGACAGAATATTCAATAACAGCAGCCGAGTTCTAATTTTAGCACATGACAAATGTTTGACTAAAGCACATCTTACTGATCTACTTATTATGATATTCATCGCTGAAGGCCCCTATGAAAGGAAAGGAAACTAGATTCCAATTTGAGTCATTAATAGATTGGTTTTACAATTTATGTTACATGCATCCAACAAATCAAGAAAAAGCATGCAAGAGATTCACTTGTGTATATTGAATTACTCATTCTTTCCACTGTAAAAAGCATTAGCAAAAGACTGGCCCAAGGATTTTAAATATCTCATTATATCTATGTCATTGTTGAAAGTGTCCGTAAATGGGATTAAACAATAGTTACTCAACAATTTTCTACAATGTCTGTACCAACCTCACCTTGACTTAAATTAAGGCTAATGATATGTTTTCAGTAAGGTAAAAAAAAGAGGTTTTCCTTGAATGACTTTCCAATGTTTTGAAATCTAATTCATTAGAAGCACTTCTGTCAAATGATTACTTATTCTATCACATTGTTTTAAAGGATTTAACTTCAAAACACACATGTTTGATATGAACTTAATGACCATTTTATAAACGAAACTCAAGTGAGCCAGTATTTGCTGGCAAACCTGTTTGTGTTTAGAATTAAAAATAATGCCAAGTGGAGCTTTTCAAAGAAAGCCAGTTGGGTTAGCTGTTATTTTCATTCTCAAAATTTGTCTTTAAGGCTTACACAGAGAATAAAGATAAAAAAAAAAAACAGAAAAGAAGAGAGAGTTACTACTTTCTTGAAAGTTGAGGGATTTGATTAAACACATTGCACTGGGGGGGAGGGGGAGGGGGGAGGAGAGGGAATGGCTTCTTTCCAGGATCCCTATTATTTTTCATTTTCAGGGAAAGAAGCAGAGAGATGGTGTAGCATAGTGACTAAAACTGAGATGTTAATCCTTAAATTCCTACTTTATCTTAAATGGCTTCAGGCAAGCCTTTTCCTCTCAGTCTCAATTCTCTGCTTCAATAGAAGGCGATAAAAAAATAGGGCTATGCAAAGTGGGTGCAACCCAGCTCAACACTTTGAATATTGGAGTAGATGCAATAAGATTTGGTGCTCAAAGTGAAGCCTTCCTTCCCTCTCTTCCCCTTGTGAACTATGAACTGTGAACTGTTGAGGCAGGGCTAATCTGTGTTGAGCAGCCTATTTGCTTTGAGGCAAGATATTTCTGAACATTCAGAAAGACCATGGGAATTGCTTACAGTAGAGCATGTAAAATAAAAGTTTGGCTGTTCCAATCTCTAAGTAAAAATTCCATGCAACGTCTCTTTACATATCTGCTTTGATAGAATGGCTTAGTTGAACTGCCTTCAAAATTATTCATTCTTTTAGAGTTTTGCACGATTACCAATACAGTACAATAATGGTGTTTTCTAATAATAAACACCATTTTAGAACAGTTTTAAATTCTGTTATGAGTTGGGAATCTGAAATCATCAAATGCTGTTGTGCTATTGTTGCTATTATTGAGAATGCTGCTCCTATAATCTTTGATTATCAGAGAAGATCCCTATTTTCTGTTACTTATATCTGCTAATCAGTGCCTGCTAAATGATATCCATTATTGTAAAGTGAAAGGTGAAGAGCGTCTTTCCAACATTTTGTTATGACTCATCTTGTACACTTGATCAAAGTGAGGATGTTCAGAGGTCTTCACATATGTGAAGAAGAGTGGTACCACACACCTTGTGGAATAGCCTCCCCTCAAAGATTCAGCTAGCACTTGAATCTTTTCACAAGTTTATGAAAATGGAGCTTCTTGCACAAAATCTTTGAGGTTTACTGTATGATCATTGAGTTGCTTTTATTTCTAGTTTTTATTCTGTCTTTTTGCTTGTAATTATACCATAAATTCCTATTTTTATCAGTCTATAAATATATAAATATTACTCAGACTGCCACTTAAATCATTGTCAGTATATGGAATGGAGCAGGTTGGATGATCATTTTGATCTCTGCCTCAGGCAGCATACAGAAATTATTAAGGTAATTTTTCCCAGTCAGACTCTAGAAGTTGTGCTTTGGAAGTGCATTTGATGATTGATGTATTTTATGTGAAGCATATATGTCTAAAGGGGGCAGGCATGAAGGTTCAGTGGTTAAAGACATTGAGCTTGTCAACTGGAAAGCTGACAGCCTGGGTTTGAGACCCCAGCATTGCACAATGGGATGAGCTCCCTTTTCTGCCCCAGCTCCTGCCCACCTAGCAGTTCTAAAGCATGCAAATATGAGTAGATTAATAGGTACTACTTTGGTGGGAAGGTTACAGTGTTCCATGTGTCTTTGGTGTGTAGCCATGCCGGCCACATGACCACAGAAATGTTTTCGGACAATGCTGGTTCCCTTGGCCAAGCAATGGAGATGAGCACCATCCCTTAGAGTTGCACATGACTAGACAGGGAAAGCTTGTATATATATAAAACCCAACACACAAATTAGTTCCTTCATAACCTGCATCATTGTTGAAACTGTTCAGGTAGATATTATTCTACATTAAGAATAGAAAGAACCATTTTAATATCTAAGAATAGTTAAGAATTAAGAAAAGAAAATGTATAGTGTTAAAATATAGAGTTGAAATTCCTACAGTGTGTATGTAAGAAGAATGTTAGGTACTGTTTCTGTGTATGCAAAGCAATTGCACATCTGTAAAGTGCACTGGAGCAGATGTGACTAATTTGTTATATTAAGCCAGTCTGCATGGAGAATTGCTTATTTTGAGTGATCAAATTCATGCCTCTAAGAGTGTGAAGTCCTGCTCAGGGATTTCACAGGCAAGCTCAACAAGCTTCAAGAATAGTTTTGTTAATCATAGGGACAAGAAGAAAACTTTTTAAAAATGTGCATATACAAACATCTAATCTCATATACATATTTAGGTTCTCAAGATGAATTGTCCATTTGAGTGCTGCACACAACATACAAATATACAGACACATATTCATAAAAAAAGTCAGTGTGGGATAGTGGTTAAAATGCTGGACTAGGAGGAGGGAAACAGTTTCTAGTCCTTTCTTAGGCACAGAAGTTGGCTGCGTGACTTTGTGCCAATCACCTCACACTCTAGACTGGAAAATCAAAAGACATCTATCAATCAACCTGCATTGGATCAGTCTGGTATATTATCATCCATAACCTTCAGAAAAGAGGCCTTCATCCTATAGTGGAGTGATCTGGGCTGATGACAGCAAGAAGTAATTTTGTATTCATGCATAAAGAAAAATAAGTCTAACTAGAATCAGTAAGATTTAATTCCGAGTGGACATATATTGGATTGCACTATACACCTTACACTAAAAAAATTCAGAAGTGAAAGCATCTTTGAATTGTCTATTTTAAAATCCAGATTCCCATGATACTGAACACAAAGTGCTTCTGTGTTGGCTCAGTCACCTGAAATATTCACTGTGACAGACTTGTGATGGATGTCAGAAATGTCCTTAGCAAATCTCTACATTGACAGCACAGCAGATTCTGCTACTTAAGAGATTTTGGAGAAATAAACATTCTCATGAAGGATTGCATAAGATTATTGATGTGATTGGGTATTGACTCTCAACATGGCAGGAAGGGCACTGAAGAAGGAGTGCCCTCTCTTCTCCCATTTGGTATGAATAATCTAAAATCAAATGCATGCATTTCTCCCCAGAGCCTCTCTGGTGTTCATGATATTTTCATTCAGGACTGTTGTCATTTGGTGTCCATCTTTGTTAATGTCTTATTGTTTTTGGTTTTTTTTTACTTGGGCAAATTTTAATCTCTCTCTTTCTGTACATGTGTCTTCCCCTTTATCAACTAAAGCACTGGTTAATAAAATAACTAGAAGTTAAAAAATAAGTGTTCACATTCAGTTGATTGATGAAAACTGAATAATCCTGGAAGCCTAATGGACTCTGTAGATACTTTGTACTTGGGGAAATTCATCCATGGTGCTGATATAACGACAAAGATAGCAGTTGACTATTTTGGCATTCTAATTGTCACCTCTTTTGCCTGTAACATGATTTCTGGTTTTTCTTTTAAGATTAATAATTAGGATTTATTTTGGGGGAGATAATGGGAGTGCTGTTGTAAGTTCTATGCAGATAAGAGGCCACAAGGTGAACATTCTTTTTTTTTTTATGGGGGCAGGTAATGTACATTGAACAACTCCCACCACTGGAATTAGCATCTCTAAAACCTTCCCTGTTTTCTTTCCATGTTTAATCTGCATGAAACTTTGCATTCAAGTATATTGGTATGATTACTATTTTCCTCATAATAAAGAGGTATGTAGGAACTCTAGAAAAATTGTCCCATATACTGTCAGAAGAAAAAAATAAAGATAGTATCTGTCTTTATTAAATGATTCCAAGGAAAAATGCCTTTTAGAAATTTTTGAAAATAGCTGTTTATCTGAGGCAGGTTTCAAGGAACTTAATATTGCTGAAATAGACATCTTCATATCATTTAAGCATTTTAGGGCTATGAGTGCATGTATGTGACATAAGAGCAAAAGAAAAGTTAATATACACCAAACCCTTGCTTGGTGTTACATGCATGTGCAGAGTTAGCTACAGAAAGCTTGTGGTTTGGACATTCTTATTTACACATTGTTCTGATTTTACTTACTTTTTTTTTGTTTTTAACTTCAATTTGTTGCATACAATATCCCAAGACAACAAATTGTAATTTAATGAGTGGTCAGTGAAAAAATGAGCTAAGCAAGAAAGTAGATCATAATGTGATTTAATATTAACTTCAACTCCAGTTTTAATTAGGATTAGAGTATAGCATGCAATTCAAAAAGTTAATGTGAGTCATAATTTTATTCACAAAATAGATTGGAAAATTTGACTGAATTGTCTGCAGATCAAGTCATTTACATAGGCAATAGTTACCTTTCCTCTCTCTCACACACACAAAAAAAATTGGTTAAGAAAAATCAAACTTAATTTTCTAAATCAGTTGGATTTGGTGAACTGGGTCAGATCAACAATCCAAAATAAATCAGCAACATATCTTATTAAGTATCAAGTTCAGGATGAAATCAAGGTAGAATCAACATTTATATCAGATGTATGGTTGAAGCATAAGATCTTTTGGGAAACAGAATTGCTTTTTATGTAGGACTACCTATAACAATTTGTCATTAGAAATTAAATCCAAATAACTTTATATTATTTACCTTTCTTTCAGAGGAAAAGTCCTGCACTTTCACAGTATAGTGAAGTTCTGTTCATTCCAGAAACATTGTCAAAGAAAAGCAAAACTTACATGCTGTGAGCAGGTGAAGCATGTGTAAATCCACAAGCTATTTTTTTTTTGGGGGGGGGGGGAGGAAATTAATTCATTATTAAATTAATGTCCCACTTTTCTTGTTATAGAAACATTCCAAGGCAGTGTACAAAAAACCAAATACAAAATATAAAATCATACCAAAAATGGATACAATAAAAAAGATACCAATATCACTAAAAATAAAATAAAATAAAAACCCCGACTATTTATATATTCTCAAACATAACTTACACCCCCACTACCCCCAAAAAAATCCATAAACTGACCAGCAAATTTATGTCCAGATGTTTTAATTAGAAATCTAGGCATAAATCTGTCACGTGGAAATCTGCTCTGTAAAATGGGAAGTAAAATAGATTGGATTTACACCAATCTGTACATCCCTACTCTTGACAATGCCATCTAAAGATTCATCCACATTTGCATTTGAACAGATTAAAGATTTGTTTTCATGTTTATTTTTTGACATAAAGGATTAAGTCAAGCTGTAGTGCGGAAGTACTCAATTTGCTTGCTACATTTGATTTGCAACTTGCAACAACAGAGCTGAATATGGTATATGGTATGTACCTTGTATTTCAGACCCTGCTTTGATTAATGCTCTTTCCTTTGATAATAAGGTAGTTCCATGGGGGATATTTATTGGTAACAAGCTATAGTGGAAATGGAAAAGTCATGAATATGCAGAAATTACTTCTGTCTCTTTACTAACTTATGTGTTTTAAATATATTTTCACCAAGTCAGTGCTTATTGCCAGCGAACAATAAAGAGTTGGACTGTGCTCTTGAGTGACCTATTTTTATGAATAAAATAAATTGCAAATATACAAAGGCCAACTCATATAAACATTATACTCTATGGAACATACAAGTGTGGTGTTATTACTCTTTGTCACAATATTCTCATGGGAATCTATCCTAGTTCAGTAATAATAGATGTTGTGGAATGCAGTGCATCTGATGTATATTTGTTTTAATGATAGATATGTGATCCTACAGCTTCACAAATCACTATGATCAACTGGTTTCATTGCCAGGCGTGCACAAATATTTTGTGTGATTTATTCTCAAATCATTTTGCATTTTCTTAAATATCTGTTTGGCTGTTTTCTCATAAGAAGTGCATACATATTTTACTCTAATGTGTATTTTTATGACATTATCAGGCACTTTGTACATAATATCACTGTAGTTCATGGTTAAGGAAAAATGTTTGATTGAGTACTAAGGGGAAGTTGGTTAGGAAGACTATGAAGGGTTTTCAAACCAAGAAACATTTAGTCTGTTCATGTCCAATATTCAATGACATTTGTGTGAAATGGTATAGGGCAGGGGTAGTCAACCTTGGCTCTTTTATGGCTCAGGAATTCTGGGAGTTGAAGTCCACAACTAAGTCATAAAAGAGCCAAGGTTGACTACCCCTGGTATAGGGTTTACTGCTTGAGCAAGGGGTTGGACTAGAAGACCAACAAGGTCCTTTCCAACTCTGTTATTCTGTTAATAGCATCAAAAATGAATGGATTGTAGTATCAGATTCCTTAGCATTACATTAAACCAGACTAAGAGCTTTTGTGAGTGGATTCCAGGCTGCTTTTTTGATTTAAGAAAATATATGTAAATCTACCTCAGTTTTAGTTTAGTTCTGTTTTTTAAACTCAGTGTGTTTCATTGGTTGTCTATGCAAATAGCAATTTTTTTAATATTTTATTTTCCATGATAAAATAAAGAGCTAAAGCATCTTAGATAGTTTTTTGTGTACAAAAAAGAATCTACAAAATTAATAATTGAATTTTTGTGAACTTGTTGGCAAACTTTTCAAAATTAGAATGCTCCAGAGAAGTTGGGATCTCAAATCCCAAATAGCTAGATGTTGGAGAAGACCTGTCCTTAAGTTTATATAAATTTTGCACTGATGATAAAGTTTTGAAATTATCAGTATGTTGTTTTTTACTATTGAGTTGCACATATTCAACTTAAGTTATTATATTGGACAACATTATACATAGAACTAATGAAGTATGTTATGTAAGGTAAATCCTTTCTGAGTCATCCTCTGGTTTCTAGAAACAAACAGTTCCCTCATTCTCTATCTTCTCTGCTACATCTGCAGTGCTGCAAGACTTTCATCACTGTTGCAATTATCATGGTGAATTGAAACCACCAATCCTGGAAGCATGTCTGATCCTTGAGAATTAAAGGTGATTGCCTCTGGCCTGTTGTTGCAGTCCACTGACATTCTAACTAGACAGCTTTAATTTCCATACAGAATCCACATTCCAAACCTTATGGAAAAAAGAAGTAACATCATTTCTGGGAAAAAGAAATTTCTTCCTTCTATGGAAAACTCTCTTGCGCTTACACAATCTCTGAGATTAAATAACTCACTTTTTCTCAATTGTCCTTTCACACCTCCTGTTTCATATCTGTTTTTTTTCTTTTTCTAAAATATATGCATTTAAAAAAGCTTTGTTAATTCTTCAGTAATACAGTGTAGGGAACTCATCATGCTGTCCTAAGTCAAGTCTGCAATTTAAATGCAATTTGATCATGACATAGTGAGCTGGGCACAGCAGCACCCTTCTGAGCTTTAAACATTGTTTCTTCGAAGGCATAAATCTGTTTTGCAAGGTCTAGTGTTTCTCAGGCATCTGCTACATGGTGACAAAACCTAAAGAGGGAGTCAGATGTGTGCAGATACCGTGCTGGAGAATTTAGTTCAATCTGTAGTTTTCTCCTCTTTCCCCCATCGCTCACCCACCCACCCCCATTTCCTTAGAGAAATTAGCTATTCTGTTCACTGCATAAATTTTCAGGTTTTGCTAGCACGACACTCAGGGTGTTGAATTTTTTATGACAAAAATGCTGTAATAATTGTTGAACAGATGTAAGTGTTGAAAAGTGGGCTTTGGCAGACCTCATGAAACCTCTATTAGCAATTTAACCCTGTCACTGCAACAGCACATAGGAGGAAAGGAGACAAGACGGCCTTCGTTCCATGCCGATGAGGACAAATGGAAGACACTCCTAGTTAGCAAAAACTCATTTGAGTTTCCTCAGAGGTGAGAAGAACCAGGATTCAGGAGCCAGAAAATGCCAGTGTTTATGTTAACTTCAAAGACAAATGCATGCAGTTGGAAATAAGCCATTTATATAAGTCACTCCATAGTTTGTGCTGAAACATACTGCTAAAGAGTGTCATTAGTACAGTGTAGATAAAAGCAGGGAACTGCTTTAAAACTGAATATGTACCTTCAAAGACCAGAGGTTTAATATTATATTTATCATGAGTTAAAACACAACAACAATTTATCCATTTTTACAGTGTTGCCTCATCTTTCCTCATGATTCAGCCAATATTTCAAAAAGCTGTTTGTCCATATATGTAGAGTCAGTGAGAAGTTGCCACCATGCATGCTCTCTAGCAAAAATGCCTATATGTACATGGGTGTTAAACATATATTTTGCATATTCACATTTGCTCAACACTTTTTTTTCTAACATGAGGATCCCGTTTGATCCTATAAGAGGAACTGTGAAAACAAATCAGGCCCAAATAATAACTAGGATCCAAGCAAAAAATAGGTAGAAGGGTTAAAAGACCAATCCAGAATCAGGACTGAAAAATCTTTCCACTGTGTCCATATGTTACTTTGTACATCATTGCTTGTTCTTTAAATTTCTTCCCTCTCCCTTTTTGAGGTCCTCATCACTCTATCTCAAAATAAATTTCTAGGTCTCCCTCTCCTCTCAGGACATTTATTCTTATTTCATATATTTATTTTGAAATTTGCTTGTCATTCATTATTTGACCAAGTCATATATTTTTTTTTTCTTTCATATTGGTCAATCATTGGTATTTTCAGTCTGCACTCATGCAACATCTGTTCATTTTTAACACTTCTTCTCTTACCACACACTTATTTTTCTTTTTTCTATTTTCATAGCCATCTCTCACTTTCATTTGGTAGTGGCTCTTATACATAGATATTTCCAGTTTTTGCAACAGGTATTTATTCTTTGCAACATAGTAAACATTACCTTTCAACTAGTATTCACACTCAGTGTTTCTACCAGTGTTTTTCTAACCATTTTCCCCCTCTTGAGTAAGCATTTTATTAAAATACACAAATGCATGCATTTACTCTAGTTTTTTCGCCATTTATGTACAACTTAAAATCATTCCTCCATTTTCCCTGTCAAAAACAGCTCCTTGGTCTTTGACACTTTAATGTTCAGATCTATGTTCCTAATTGCACTATGTAATCTATCTAGCATAGATGATGTGAGTTCTGAGCCAACAATATGGCATCATCTGCATAATATATATATATATATATATATACTTTCATATCCTGAATCAAGACATCCCTACTATCAACACAAGCATCCTTATACACAAATGCTTTAAGCATTTAAACCAGGGGAGCACAGTTGTTGGACACTGTGAGAAGAAAGTGGAGAAAAGTAGTTCAGTTTAGGTGAGAAGATTCATGATAGTCCACATGGGAAGGAAAGGTTTGAAAGTGTCAGTCTTTTGAGGTAGGCAAGGTTAAAAAACAGGCATGGCAGAGATTCTAGGAATGTATTGTGGTAGAGTAATATACAAAATCTTGAAACCCTGTCTGTGTTTCTCCCCCCCCACCAAACCAAATTGAGAAAGGCTTATTTGAGGATTTTTCTCATGTTATCATCATTCCCTAAATGGAGTAATCTTCTAAAATTTCCCTTTAATCACTCACTCGTTTTTTCCCTTCTATATCCTAAATCAGGTCTACATGCCTTTACACCAATTCCTTGCCATAATAAGAGCCCAGGTGGCATATTGGTTAGAATGCAGTATTGCAGACAAACTCGGACCACAGCTTGAGTTCGGTCCTGATGGAGTTCAAGGTTGAGTCAGCATTCCATACTTTTGAGGTTGGTAAAATGAGGACCCAGATTGTTGGGGGCAATATGCTAAATTTTAAACTGCCCTGCTGTAAAGCACTATGGGGCAGTATATAAGTCTAAATGCTAATACTATAATTATCAACCCACCTTCTTGTGTGAATTAATACCAGGCTTCATCAATAACAATAATGAGACAATCGTTTCTCCCTCCCTCACTTAAAGATAGGCCAGATAACTTGTCAACATCATAAAAGAGATAGATGTAGATGAAAGTGCCACCATCCCTTCTGTGGTACAGCAATCACAATTTGGCAGAAAACTTCGACTGCAGAGTTTGCTTGATGACCATCAGAAAAAAAGGTCACAAAATCAGATTGGTCAAATGGGTGACTTGATTTATGAGCGTCATGACTTATGAGTATGATAGGCAGGCTCTTTTATGGTTGTAACTTGAGGACTACCTGTATGTACTAATAAACTCAATGATTATCTTGCTTAAGCTTGCAAATCAAATTAAAGAAACAAGCAACTGAGATCTCACTAATCCTTTTCATTGATATAGAACCTTAAAGCCAGTCAGAATTTGTCTTTCTCCAATCTTCTGCCACACAAAATCAAAGTGGAATGATTTTGAGTTTCTGTCTTATTTTTTTTTTCTTCTCCAGGATAGAACCTCTTTTCTAAAAGTCTGTTTTAATGGCTCGCTTATTTTTTCTTGATTCTGAAGGTCAGAAAATCTGTCTTAAGTAAATCACTACAACTCTGCTGGGAATTCCTCTTGTAGTTTTGAAGGCTACCATTAAAGATTAAAGATACCTCCCTGAAATCTATAGGGTTCTTGTTTTTCTGGTTGCTAGCTATGGGGAACTTGACAATAGTAAACATTTCTTACATTTACACATTAGTTATCTGATCTGCACATTCCCTCCCTAGAATAAGCTGCACTTCACAAATATTGTTTGTTGGACTTCCATGAAAGAAATAGCAGACTGAAGATGGCTCTGTGAAAAGTAGAGCTCACAACTGTATGTAGAATGTGGAGGTGGCAAGTGGACTAATTTTGCTCCAGACAGGGAGAAGACTTGGAATCAACCAAGAGGGCTCCAGAGAGCTGCTCCTTGCAGGGAAGCCACATTGAACCATTTATTCGAAAGTAAAAAAAAAAAAAAAAAAAAAATCAGGCTTAAGGTCATAGGGAAAACCTACCTATTTATAATTGGTCTAGCTTTGTCAGGGTTCAGAACATCAGATATGCATGTAATTGATAAAGCTGAACCAATGGCCTATTTTCTGATTTTCCACCAATGTTCTCAGGACATTTGTTATATGAATGAGTGTAATCTATCACTATATTATCCTACACTTACTGTTTTATTCTACATTTACTCTTCTAGTTATGTGACTTAATATATATAACATTCTTGAGAAATCTTTTTTACATAACCCTTATAGCTCCGAGGGCAGTGTGGTGACTCAGTGGTCATTGGAAAGCCAGCAGCCCAGGTTTGAGACCCAAGTGCCACATGAAAGGGTGACCTCCTATCCTTCCATCCTCTCACCTGCCAACCTATCAATCCGAAAGCATGAAAATGCGAGTAGATAAATAGGTACCACTATGATGGGAAGTAACAGTGCTCTATGACATCATGCTGGCCCATGATTGCAGAAACATCTTTGGGCAGTGCTGGCTCAATGACCTTGAAACGAAGATGAACACCAGTCCCTATAGTTGACAACGACTAGCAAAGCAAAATCTACAGGGGCTCCTTTACCATTTTTATTGGAGCTCCAGCCACTGAAACCTGAGCCACAAAAGAGTACAAAATGAGAAAGTTGGAGATGATACTGAATTTCCTGATTATATGCAACCTCATATAATATTATGTATAACAAAGATTTAAAAATGACATACTGATCTTTTTATTTTTTTTAACTCTAATGAAATAAATTAGATTGTTATTTTGAACCCGTAACATTGCTTAGAACTGACTATTTTAGTATTTTTGTAATTTGTATTTTTGTATTTGTATTTTTTTTGCTTTATAGTACTTGTTCTGTGTTTGTCATATGATTTTCAGTGTTGTAATGAGTTATTAAGAAGTTGTCAATTATGTATGCAAAGCAGAAGTAGGAATGCAGTATTTGTAAGTACAAGTACAAGTATTTGACCTTGTAAAATTTCAAAATTCATTTTAATAGATTTCTATGCCTAGATGTTTGCCATCAAATAATCACTGCATTATTTACTTTGTTATAACAATATTTACCTATATCTACCTATTTAGTTCTATAGAATACAGGAATTATCAATTTCAATGTGACTGCCTAATGGCAAATAATTTACCAATATAGTTACACAGAATTTCTCCAGTTCTTGAAAATGTTTTTGAAAAGAGATCAACAATTAGAAAATAAAGTGACCAGAATTGTAACAAGAATGCAACTTTTGAGGAGGGGTTTGCAGCCTCCTATCAAAACTATATAATGATGCTTGGGCAGGATTTGAGCCTTTGATTTAGTGGTGAATTCGAAAGCATTTGTGTTTTATTCTTAATTTCATGAGAAGATGACCTAACAAACTTTTTGGGTGCCATATGGGAATGGGTTTCACAGAAATGCCCACAGAGAAGCCTGAGATGTTTGGGACTTCTGGTTTGGACAAGCTGAGTTCAGTGATGGGATTCAGCTGGTTCGCACCACTTCAGCTAATTTTTTGTTGCCCAGGCTCAGAATGGACTTCCGGAAGTAGCATCCACACAGAGAACCAGTTGTTCACATATTTGAATCCCACCACTTTCTGAGTTGAATGTCATTGCAGAGCAGGAATGGTGTTGCAGCAGCAAGCATGACCAGAAGGTGTAATTCTGTCCACTTTTGATGTCTCCGGAAAAAGGAGACATCAAATATACTGTGTGAACTGAGGTTTTTGTAGTTGGCTTGTGAACAGAGCAGCTGGGCATTAAGGGAATTCCATCAAGCTCACAATCATTAACATACCCTGTATGGATAAAAAGCTCAATCAAGCCTCATTTTTTATTCACTTTTGGAATTGCTTTTTAATTGCTTTTCAACTATTTCAACTATTAAGAAACTTTAGATTGAAAGGTTTTACAATATTTACTGGTGAGTCTCCTTCAATCTTTGGAGAAGAATAGCATTGACTATGCTTGTGAATGACCTCTGTTGGAGCTGGGATGGGACTGATGCCTCTGATCTGGTTCTCCTTGAGCTTTCAGCAGCTTTTATATCACTGATCAAGAAATGCTCTGGGCAACCTATGGGAGTTAGGGCACCATCCTATGATGGTTCTCCTCCTTTCTCTGAGGGAAGTTCCATTTGGAGTTGGCTGTGAGAATAGATCATAGTTGAGATTCCTATTCTGTGAAATGCCTTACCATTTGACACTCCCACCTCTTGTTTTTTGAGGACTACATAAAGCCAATAAGAGAGGTCATCCATTTGTTTGAGATCAGGTATCATAAGTATGCTGATGACACTCAGTTTTATATCCTGGACTGTTGAAGTGAAAGCCTTGTCAAAACTTTGTCTCAATATCTACAGGCTGTGAAGTTTTGAGAAATAGATTCAAGCTCAAACACAGCAACATTAAGGGGTTGTGGATGTTTTGACACACTAGTCCTGAAAGTTCTCCATGATTAGTTCTGGATAGAGTAGCACTGTTACTTAAGGACTGGTACACTGATGGAGGGTTCTCCTGTGGCCAGTAGAGTATTTGCACAGAGGGTTCCATATGGTCACTTATGTACTACTCATCTTGCGGGTGGAGTAGTACAATGTGCTATACCTTGAAAACTACTTGGAAATTGTATAAGATTACTTGGAATCTAGGAGATAATGGACATACCATTGCTGCTCCACAATCTCTACTGGCTGACAATTAACTTCTGGGTAAAATGCAAGGTGCACTGAGCCTGTCTGAATCTTTGTCCAATAGTTTCTGCCCAGCCATGGGTTTTCTGTCATGATGTCTGATCTTTGGAATAATATTTCCCAGATATCTATATGGTCCCTAAGTATTTTTACAAAGTTTTTGAAAACCTGGCTTTCCCCCTAGGCCTTGGGTTAGGGCAGGTAGTAATCCTCTTTTAGAGGTTTATAGGTTCGTTGAATGTTTTCTTCTATTAAATGTTTTCTTCTATGATGTACACTGTTCTTTTATTATTAGCCTTGATGGCACAGTGGTTAGAATGCAGTACTGCAGGCTACTTCTGCTGACTCCTGGCTGCCAGCAGTTTGGCAGTTCGAGTCTCACCAGCTCAAGGTTGACTCAGCCTTCCATCCTTCTGAGGTTGGTAAAATGAGAACCCAGATTGCTGGGGACAATATGCTGACTCTACAAACCTCTTAGAGAGGGCTGTAAAGTACTGTGAAGTGGTATATAAGTCTAAGTGTTATTGCTATTGCTATTAGTTTGGTTTTGATTGTTTATAAAGAAAGAACTACAAAATATATATTCAGTTCAATTGAAAATAAATTTATGAAATACAAACCATATGTCTTGGAATGGAATGCAGATAACTTGTATTTCCTGGCATGAACTAAAAGAAATATGTATCCATAGTTGTTGATCATGAACTAAGGCAAAGCCAGATAAATTATTCTAAAACAAGATTTTACCACTGTAAGATATTTTCAGTAAGGCAAGTGTCTAGGCAAAGGTTTATATGTCTTCCCAAACATATCAACTGAGCCTTCTCTTCATTACTCTGTTTTCTTGGATTGATTCTGGATCATAAGAATGCAGATGGGAGTAATCCAAGGTCTTTGGGCTAATTGAAAATAGCACTTGCAAACAATTCATCTGTATTATTGGAAAGATAGCTTTGTCCTATATTTGGAATTCACTGGCCATGAAATAATTGTGAGGAGGAATGTCTAAAAGAAAGAGAGGAAAAAGAAGAAAGGAAGAAAATTTGAGATTATCTTCAGATATCTTGCTTTGGTCCATCCCTGTTTTTGTATTGGCATCTTGTGGTGTTGACTTAAATGGATAAAAGTCCCATTCATGAACAAAAGTCACTTTTTGAGATTGGTACAATAAAATAAATAAATAGTAGTGAAATAGTCATAATCTAGGAAATGTGATTTACAGAATATTTTAGAACCTGGGGAATCCATAAAAAACACCTTTTATAAATCCCAGTATAACAATGGCTAAGAATTCTTACTGCTTCATTTTGAAGTCACAATTTGACCAAACGTTTTTCCATACTTGAGTCTTAGTTCATTCTATGGTGAAGAATCTAAGCAAGGATTCTGTTTACAGAATTGTCCCTTCAATCTATCCTTCTTTACCCTGTATGGAAGAAAATGCCACCTTTAAATTCACTTCCTCTTTCTGTCTGGGTTACGATTGATAGTACTCACTGTAAAGCATTTTGTGATAGTTTGTATGAAAGATGTTACATAAAATGAAATGGTATTGTATTTATGACTAGCACTATAATAACCGTCTATCAGCATTTCCATTATAAGCCCTTTATTGTTGAAGGTTTTAAAACTCACCCATAAAAATTCACTTCAGACTGGAACCCAGTGAACAAAAGCATAAACAAATCAGTTTTGCCATTTTTGAGTTACTGTTGTGCGTAAGAATGAATGTTGGGTACTTAAGACCGTTCTTGGCTACTGATGTTTGTAAGTGGCATTTTCAGAATATTCGAAGTCCTGTTTACAAAATGGGGTGTACCTTGTGAAAGCTAGCACTTACACACTCAGTGGGTGACTGCACACCCCAGCAACCATTTGCACATGCAATTAACCAGTCTCATTGTATATGCTAGGATTCCTTTCCTGGTACATTTGAGTGCTGGAGACACATGGAAAATACTGAAATTTTTCTCCTTGTTCCGAAGCCAAAGGGAAAGCAGAGACTGACACTGATGATCTGCAGTCCATCAGCTTTTGAAAATTAGACAACCATCAATTTGAAATATCTCACCATTTTATTTATTTATGTGAGTACGTGTGTGCATATGTGTGTGTGTATGTGTGTGTCTCACATAAAACATACCTTAAAAGAGAATATATTAAGGAAAGCTTTTGAAGTGGGCTGCATCTGTCAAGAAAATGACAGAGAAATCTCTCATTAAACTCTCCTTTTTGCTGATCAACCTGATCATTTCCTGGTCAAAACATCAGCACAGAGGCTCTTTTAAAATTTCATTTTATTCTTCTTCTGTTGCTATGTCAGATAATCCTTTTGTTCCATCTGCAAACACTAGGGGGTAAATTTTTATCACGTTGCTCAGGGATTTAGCCATAGGACTCCCATTAACGTTAATGGGAATCACGTAGCTCAAGTGCTCTGTGTTGCAATGAATATTTTACCCCTTCATTCAGAGCACTCAGTGGTTGAATTTTTAATTATATTTACAGATAAATTCCATAACCAAACAGTAGCTCCTGGTGCAAATTGTGTTATAAAAGGGAGTGGATCTCAAACTTCTTTTTAATGGCAACCATAAGCAATTAGTTTTTCACTTCTGGGTGAAATTGTGTGGGTTTTTAAAAATCAGTCTTTTTTTTTCTTTTAAAGGAAGAGGACACATTTAAGTTTGCCAGTTTCCATGAGAGCTCCTGTGATTTGTAGATGTCAGTCTGTAGAAGCATATGCAAGCATGTTTAAATAGGTAAAAAAATACAAATAATTACATCTTTGCTTCAAATCATACTACAACTCTCATACTTACTACTCATGATCATTTTCTACAAAATGTAATACTCTTCACTGCACAATATATTCAAAGTTCATAAAACTTCAATAATACAAGGTAAAGCATGACCTATGAATGAGCCATTAATACATATATAAAAAATACATAGCACCCAAAAGGCATCATCAGGTAAAATTAAATGCACACTTCTGTAACCAAATGCCCATTGAAGCAAACATTTAGCCACCCTGTGAGATAGCAAAAGTTGGGTAATCAGAAATTTTAAGGTGCTGAGTCTGAGTTCCCAATGATATTTGTGAGATGCTAAGAGGACTGAAGAGTCTTATGGCAGCCACAAATGCTATTGAGAAACCTGTGAAGCTGCTGTGCTTGAGGCCCTGCCTGTAGTTTCATAAGCAAAACATATATTTTCTGCTGGAGCAGCAACACCAGTGGTGAGGTTCAGCCAGTTCGCATCACTTCAGCAGAACCAGTAGCTAATTTTTTGTTGCCCAGGCAACAGACTTCCAGAAGTGGCATCCACACAGAGAACCAGTTGTTCACATATTTGAATCCCACCACTGAGCAACACCTAGGCCATCAGGGACAATTTGATGGTGAGCAGAGGATCTGTGTCAAAAATAAAATAAAATAAAATAAAATAAAAATGAGCTGTGAGTGTTTCTATATGAACCTGAAGAGATAAAGTGGCAGAAGAGATCATTGATGAAGGATGGCATAAAGCAAGTCTGATTGAACATGGTAGGACCCATCCTTAAGGATTACTGTGAGGCAGAAAGGCCAGCAAAACAGAGATATTTTTCAGATTCCCTCTTAAGAAGGCATCCCAGGATCTAACAGACTTAGATAACTTTGGCTTTGATTCCAAACTTTTTGGGGAAGGCTGTTGAAAAGGTAGTCTTTAATAATTTCAGAGTCTGGAGGAAAAGGCTTAACTGGGCTCCTTCTAGTTGGGTTTCAGGTCTAGGCACAGTACCACATAATTAGTTGGCACTGATTATGCTTGTGGATCATTTCTGGCAGTACCAGAATACTTTGAATTGGGATATTCTTTTGCACTTGCTCACAGCACTTACTCTTTTCAATGTAAAACATCAATCTGTGCTCTTAATATTGGTCCCATCCGTATGATGCCCTATTGTCAGGTGACCTACCCAAGCAGTACAACATTGGAAAACTAAACCAGTTCATAAATGATATGCAAAGTTCCCTCTCTGTAGTAGTTTGCCCAAAAAATGTAATGAAATTATACAATAAAGCCCTAGCTCCTGTCCTAAGACAAGAAATAACAGGAAGAATGAGTATAAGACTTACAGTTTTGTTACTGTGCCTCTTTCGTTACATGGCAAACTATTTATTTGGAAGTGCAATGTTTAATACTGTATATATTTGTAAACTGCCTTGGATCATTTGTTTGTATTCAGTTTCTCAGAAAAAATCAAGATTCAGTTGGCTCCAAGGTGTGTTGGATTTTATGTGTAGATGAGGAATATTTGGATCATTAGATCATTCCAAATTAATTCCATTTTAAATGTCCCAAATGCATCTATGTTATCCTAGTCTATCAAATAAAACAGTTTTTCTTTAAAAGCTCTGATATCCATAGCCACTGACACCAATTAACAATGTACTCTAAAAAAATAAATTTTATAACTAGCCCATAATGACTTTTGTATACAACTATCCCTTATTCTTGCTTATTTCTATCAGTTATTTGTGTACTTTCCTAGACAATTTTATCATGGGAGCCATTTAACAGCAATTAAATCCTGATGTATATTAACTTTCATATTTTTTTTCTTTAAAATATGCTGCTTTGATATAATTCTACCCCAAATATACTAACCTGTGCAAACTTTTGTATTGAAGAATAACATATGGCAGAAAAAAATAAATATTCCTAATATTTATGCCATGGTGGTTTCAACTTTGGCTGACTCTGAGAAATCTCTGATGGATTTGTTTACATTTTTTTTAAATGTAGGCTTTATTTGTTTGTGAGGGAGAAAAAAATAGATATGCATATTATGGGTTCATGTAGAGACAGGAATTTTCTATGTGCGCACGCAAACTAAAAAACATTTTATGTATGCCACATATTACTCATCAAACCAGCTTTAATGTTCCTTTTGCTTTGTTTTAATGCTTCCTGGCCTTTGGGCTAAGATTAAGCGCAGTTTTTTTTTCTAATGACCTATTGTTCCAAAAGAGCAAAAAACAGTGGAGAAGTGCTGTTACCTATTAGACTCAAAAACATTTGGCACACCACAGCCAATCTCTTAAAGAAAAGAATGCCAGTTATTTCATCTTCCATCTTTCCTGAGATAATCCATGAGATGACACTGTTAAAGTATAAATTGAACAAGAATGTTTCTTCTTCTCAAAATGAGGAGAGGTGATTTTGCTGCTGATTTGGATATAGCTTTGAACTCCATCTTTTCCTCTAGCTAAGAAATATAAGGGGGGGGACCCCCAATCTGATATGGCTTTTAAAATACCTCATAAGAGTACATACTTCTGGATATCTTACCTGTACAGTAGTATGCTGAATTTAAGATAGACACAGTGGTTGTAATATCCCTTATTATAAAAGCATTTGGGATTAGTGGGAATTTACCAGTTTGTATTCATTTTATAGTGAATTGAGGTGAAACAGAGTTTGAGTGAGAGTGACAATGGCCTTTTGCTTTAATGTGTGAAAAGTATTTAAAGGAAAGGACTTATCTCCAAGATTTTAGACCAATAAACATCCAGTGAGTCATAATTATATTGGGTGATGAGATTGGATTAATTCTCGGAAGGATTTTTAATGGATTGGATTTAGGAAACTCAGCTATAGGTTAAAACATATATTATACATATCTGCATACACACACATGCAGAGAGACACTCATACATGTATAATAATGCTAAACCAACATATGGAAGAAAAAAAGGAATTCATAGAACAATATGAATTATATGTTGAAAAATAGCAGTTATAATAACATTAAAAGAAGAAAAAAATGGAAAAAATGCTTAAAATACCTGAAGGCAATACAATTAAGAGTTAAATAGGATTTGAGAAACATTCATACCTACAAATGACAACTGACAGTCAGCTTTTTAAACAAGTTTTAAGTCATTGATGATTTTATGGATCTGCCTCAGTCTTTTTAAAAAAGCATTTGATGTTCTCAGTATATATTATTTTTTTCATGCTCATTTTTCACATGTTCATCTGAATTGAATTCAACATTCATAAACAGAAAGAATTCTTATGAGGCAGGCCAATAATCTCACTAACAGCATTTTTGCTGTTTTGTTAAAATATTCTTCTGTTTTGATTCTACACATCCTATAATTCATTTTTTCTTCATGTACTTATTATTATTAGTAATAAATAATAATAATGTCTGTGGAATAAAAAATCAAGTACTAAATATTGTTTGTGCCTGATATGAATGGAAAGTGCCCAACAGGAAGATTTTTAATTAGTTTGGCACCTTAGATGAAATAGTACAGCATAGCCATCATCTTGGAATGGTGTTTCTCAAACTTGGCAAGTTTAAAATTCTAGGACTTCAACTCCTAGAATTCCTTAGCCAGCTGACTTGGGCATTCTGAAAGTTGAAGTCCTCACACTTTAAAGTTGCTGAATCATTTGAGAAATTAATAGAAGAGAAACACTTTTGAGAAATGCTGACCTAGAGATAGGTGTTTTTGTCTCTTCTCTTGTATTTCCCTTCCCTTGTATAGATTTCCTTCCCTCAAGTCTATTCCAACCCATTTCTGTAGAGATATAATATTTTTCTGCCTTTAAAGTCTGCCTCTCTCTCTCTCTCTCTCTCTCTCTCTGTGTGTGTGTGTGTGTTTGTCTGTGTGAGAGAGAGAATTTCTTAAACCATATAAAATAACATGATTTACTTGTATAAATAGTATGCATCAAACCAAAAATAATAGTAATTCCTCAGGTCATTAGGTCTTATTTAGCAATCAGTAATATGAAAAAGAACAAGAGCTATTCTGGATGGAGAACAATAACATTCTAAGGTCAGATAATAAAATGATTCTAACTCACATATCAGCTTTTTGAATGATGCTTCAGTTTTCAAACAATTTCGGAATCTTTTTAAAATACAGACCAATTTTGGCCTTTCATATCATTATGGTTACACTGGATATTTTTTGTTGTTGTTGCTACTGACAATTTTCCTGAATTTGGATTTTAATTTTGCAGCTTCAAGCTGGAAAATTATGGTCAGATTTCAAAATCTGTCTAATTCTTGTTTCAACTTTACAAACAAGGTTTGTGTTGAGCACCAGCTGTCAATTATAGGCATACCCTATGGTATGCATAAAGCAGTTTAATTATAACTGATGCCTGTCATATAGTCCATTTTCATTACAAATTTTTGCAAAGTATGGTGAAATTTTCAGGAGAACAAACCATTGACTATTATTAAATGCATGTTCTTAGTCCTGGCTGCTGGCATAGATGTTAATTTATAAACTTTCTCTCTTTCTCTTTTTTTTGCATCTAGTTACTATAAAGCAAATAACAATCTATCCCTTTAATTAATTAAATGCAAAATGTCCAGATCAGAAAATGAACATTTCAATACTTTCAGACACACAATGGCATCATATCAATATTTAAAATCATTTTATGCATATATTCCAGGTTGTCCAACTTCATTAGGGGCATTCATCAACCTTCTGACTACAGTATATTCCCAATAGAGTTGTAGAGTTGTAGGCCTCAGGCCCTACCAAACAGAAATTTTAACTAACTCAACTTTTTAATTCATGTTATTCTGAAGTAACGTGAATATTATCTCTCTTTTTTTTAACCTCTTGCCTGACTAAGACATTTAGCATGCAAACGTTTAAATGTTCCCTAATTATGCCAGAATATCTGCTAATGTCTATAACACAGGACCTTCCTTTACTTCTCTGTAACTGTTTCTTCTATTCAATCTACTCTTGTTTCTTTTTCAAATAATCTTACTAAATAATAAAGTAATTATCTCAGGATTTCCTGGAAATGTTTTTGTAGCCCTCAAAAATGTTTCTCTGTTGCAAAGCAATTATATTTGGTTCCATTTGCATTAATCCTTTCCTTTTTTCAACACAGACCCCTTCATATTCATATATATGTGTGCATCTATGAGTATATGTATGCATGTTTGTGTGTGTGGGTATGTGTATGTATATGTATATGCATTACTTACACACATAGTGTGGTATCATACTTGTTATGTCCTGAGCCTTGCAAACAGGCTCGGGGCATTGCAGGCGGTCCCGGGCAGGTGCAAGCTGCCCGGGACCAGACAGGCTGTGGCCAGTGCTTGCGCACATGCGCAAGTACTGGCGCGCGAAAAGTAACACATTGACCTGGGAAAGTCCTATAAAAGGAGGCTGCAAGTTTTGGGCTTTTGCCGCCATATTCCAATGTAAGCTGAACTGAAGAATAAAGGTTTCCTGAGAACTACAACTGCTTCTCGTGTCTTACCATTTCGCGACAGACTCAACAATACTCATTTTAGCATTTGCTCACACACATCCCACTCTCCCTGAACATGCCCATGTCTATATATACAGACATGGATATGCAGAATATACATTTCATCAGGGCTTTTTTTCTCATAGAATGCCCAGAACGGAATTCCGGCACCTTTTTTGGATGGAACCTTGTAGGGTAGGCAAGGCGGGTTGTATGACGTGTGTGAGTTCCGGCATCTTTTTTTTTTTTTTTTTTTTTTAGAAAAAAAGCACTGCATTTCATTATACCAAAGTTATGAAAACTACAACTGGAGGAGTTATGGGTGAAGTTAAGAAACATTGTAAAAGCCAAAGCAGAAAACATATTTCCAAAATTTTAAAGGAAAAAAATAGAAATTCAAAAGGAATTATCTTGATTGCCAGTGAAAAACAGAGAACAAACACCTTGGACATAAAAACATATCATGACTAAATGGAGACTTTCAAAGTCAAACAAGGAAGAACAGAAAAAGGATGTCAAGAAAGAGAGGAAAATAGAAAAAAAAAACATTTTTAAGAAGAGGTAAATTACTAGAGAGTACAGGTAAGATAAAACAGAAAGAAGTTATATGGAGATAAAAGTAATTCTACTGAAACTTTACATATGAGTTATAAAAGAACTGATAAATCTAGAAAAATGATATGTTCATGAATTTAACTACAAAGAGAGGTACAGAAGCAATATGCCACTTGTTGAATAGAAAATCTACAAGCAGAGAAAAGCACCCATTTCACTGTTTACAGTTGCAGAAAAAAGATTTAAAATGCTAATAGCTCTAAAACAGCGGTTCTCAACCTGTGGGTCGTGACCCCATTTGGGGTCGAACGACCATTTCACGGGGGTCTCCAAACAACGCAGTCTGCCATTTTTTTCCCTTTTCCTTAGCTGTGCTACTCCCTTTTATTGTATTGGCTTTTGAAAGCCAATAGAATAGACGCTGTTGAATAGAGTCTAATTCTATTGGCTTTCAAAATCAATAGGACTTGTCCAGGCTGTCTCTGCCCAGCTGAGCCTGCCAAAAGTCCCAGTCTGCAAATGGTGCTGCAAGTTGTCTGCAGCGAAGGCGAGCTGTCTGGAAGTTTCCACCCCTCTCTGCTGAGCAACTACTAAAAATGTAAGTAAAAGAGGGCCAGGGGTGGGAGGTGGGAGGTCGGCAGGTGCAGGAAGGGTTGCTGGCGTGCGTGGGGCCCGGCGGGTGCTTTACCTCCCAGCCGGTGGTTGCCCTGCGCCGTCGCTTCCCCTTGCCAGTTACGCCTCAGCCGGCGCAGGGGGCAGCACCATGCATGGGTGGCGCTCCCGGGCAGGGAAAGTCCTCAACTTACGACTGGTTGGGTAGTCCTCAACTTATGACTGGTTGGGTAGTCCTCGACTTATGACTAGTTGGGTAGTCCTCGACTTACGACCGGTTGGGGGTCACGGCATTAAAAAGGTTGAGAACCACTGCTCTAAAACAATATATACAGAACTAAACTTGAGATTGAACATTTTTGGTTTGTAAAATGATGTTATAAAAAGAAGGTGCAAGACAAAATACAACTGTCAAACAACTACATTATTTTCTCATGCAACCAATTTTGTTTAATAACTGATAAAAAACATAACCATACATACATGTACATGAAGAGAGAAAATCCAAAAGCCACTTGGAATAGAAGGGCAGCCAAAGCTTTGGATTGGACTGTGGCTATGTGTTCTCTCCCCTTTTGGATCCCATCTCTCCCTGTAGTTCATGTAGGAGGTGAGGGAGATGCAAAGAGAGAAGAGACATCTAGAGTGCTGCTGAAGCTCAACAAAGGACTTGACTGAACATTAGATAGACTGCTTCTAAGGCCTATGTTATGGTGGTAAAGATGCTGAAGCATCAGTACTTCTCTACCTTATTGCATCCACAGAATGGCATCTCACAACCTTCTTTAGGGTGGGACATGCTCTCCTGGATAGAGAAGGCTTGAAGAATATCTTGCAGAAATGTGTGAAAGAATTTGTGCAGCATCTGTCGCACAGAGTTGCTCAAATTCATTCAGAGTTAGACACCAGCCTTGTTGCAGGTCCAGAGGAAATGCCTAAGGAGAAGTCTTGCCCAGTATTCTGGGATCAATTTGAACATCTTAGGCCTGAGGAAATGGATAGATCCTTAGAACTGTGAACTCAGCCAACTCTTTAGATAGGTTCTGATCCTGGCTTGTTAAAGCGGCCCAAGGGGTATTTTGTGAGTGGATTCTAGTGGTGAACTCTTCCTTGAATGGGAGGGGGGTTGTTCCTTTACCTCTTAAAGAGGACTTGGTTCAGTCTTTCCTCAAAAAGCCATTACTGGGTTCCACTATACTTGGATTTATCCAGCATAAACTTCCCTTTTCTGGAAAAGTGAGTGCGTGGTAACTTCATAGGATGTTGGATAAAATGGATTATCTGGATCTCTTTCAGTCAGGATTCAGAACTATAAATGTGATGAAAAAAGCATTGGCCATGCCTTTAGATAAACTCTGTTGTGAGCAGGATGAGTGTTGTACACCCATCCTTGCTCTACTTGATTTCTGTACAACTTTTAATATCATCATAGAATCCTTCTGGATTGGCTCAGAGGATTGGGGATGGGCAGCATTATATTGTGTTGGTTCACCTTTCTTCACAGCTGGTTCCAGTCAGTGATGATTGGAAAGGAGAGATCCTGTCCCTGGCCCCTTCTGTGCTTCAGGGTTCAATGTTCTCCCCATTCTATTCAATTAAGCAAATTAAGTGATATTGTGAATGTTTTATCCCAATGTCTTGTGGTTGTGAGGGTCTGAATTGTGAAAAATAGGTTTCAGATGAACCTTGGCAACTGCGTAGCTTTGGATTTGGGAGGCTGTTGGTTCTAGGACACAGTTGTACAGTCCCAGGGAAACCTGGTTCACAATTTTAGGGTTCTCCTGGACTTACAATTGCTTGAAGAGCTGATGGCATTCCTGACTAGGAAATCCTTTGCACAGATTTGAGTTGTGTGCCAGTTACACTTGTTCCTAGCTTGGGGATTCTACTCACAGATACTCGTGCTTTAGTTACTTCCTGATTGGATTATTGAAATGCACTCTACATAGGCTGCCCCTGAAGAATATGCAGAAGCTTCAGCAGCAGCTCAGGCAATTATATGTACTTCTAAAACAGCACATGTTACTCCTCTGCTCCACAAGCTCCATTGGTTGCCAGTCTGCTTCTGCGTCCAAATCAAGGTGTTGGTTACCACCCTTCATGGCAAAAGAGGTGGGTTATTTGAGGGGACTATCTCTTTCCAACTATATCTGCTCATCCCATGAAATCCAACAAGAGAGACATACTGTGGATCCCATCTCTCAGGGAACTATACACGGAGGACTTGAGGAGGTGGACCTTCTCTGCCAGGGCTCAAGCATTATGAAAATTCTCCTCTCTGAAGTGAGATCAGCTCCATCACTCCTTATTTTCTGAAAGTCCATCCAGAACTGGTTTTGTCATTAGACTTGGAGGGGGACATCTCAGGTAACTGATGACATCTTGAGGTGGCTCTGGTGCTGATTGAATCTCTTGTGCGTGTATGAATATCTGTGTATATTTCTTACACATGTGTTTGACATTTTTATTGTTTTTGTACTTTGCTGTATGCTGCTTAGAGTCACTTCTTTTGAGATGGATGCCCATATAAATTTGATAAATAAATAGACAGACTTGAGAAAAGGCAGATGGATAGCTAACTTAAGATGGATATTAAACGGGAACAAAAGAATTTAAAAACTTCTTTGAATAGGTCAAACTAGATTTTTGTTAATTATTTTGATGAATCTTTAAAATGAACCAGATATTGCAGTAAAAACTGAATTTGGAAAAAGAAGGTGGTGTAGACTAAAGATTGAGACAAAGATATATACACTTTCCATCTCTGTTTAACTTTAACAATGAATATATTATAAGAATGGCAGGATTGGAAGAGATGAGAGCTCAAATCAAAACTGGATGTCAAAACACTAACAATGTGAGCTATAAAAATGACACTATTTGGTTGGCTGAATGTAGATTTAGAAGAAAAAGTAGAAAAGTAAAAAATAGTAAGTGAAAAATTGGGTTGATGTTGAATGTGAAGAAGACAAAGATAACATCAACCATCAGCCTAATGAATTCAGCTGATTGCAAAGATGTGAAAAAGATAACTAAATTAATTTTGTTAAGTGATGAATAGATAAAAATGGACAGTTTGCTAGAGAAATAAAGAGGAGATTAAGTCTGAGGAGGAATACAGTGACAGATTTGCCCAAATTCATGAAAGATCAGAATATGATTTCAAAAAATCCAAATATTTGAAGCAGTGGTTTTCCCAGGGATCATTAATATCTATGTGAATAATTATGGATCTATCCAAGAATCGGAATGAAAAAAAAGTTTGCTGTGCTTTTTGATATACTAACTAAACAGATTAGGGTATACTTATTCTAACTAGAAAACATTGGTAGTACAGGTGACAGTTGGGTTATCATCTCATTGCAGAAGCTTATAAAACATTTTGTGACTTATACATTGCTTTATGAATAATATTCATAACATGCTATTTTTTCAGATCTGTTATGACTTTTTTATTACTGCCTCTTTCTTTTCATTAATATTGCTAATATTTTTCATCTTCTTAATCATTAAATAGCAGAACCAAGATGACATGAAAGATGAGGTCAGGGCAGAAAAAAGATCCTTCAAGACTTGTTCTCTGTTATTCCAAATGCTTTCCATTTTGGAAATGATTGGGAAATGTAGGTAATGTGTTCTGTGGATTAATAAAATGTCCTAGATTGCTTTATTAATTTGAAGAATAAACAAGAAATTATATTTCCCTTCCATGCATGGAAGGATGACTTCTGGCTTTGTTCTCCAGACCTTTGCAAGCCCCCACTTAGTTTATTCTTGATGGTTGAGGGTGGTTGAATGAACCTGATTGACTGAAAGATGTAGAACATATCTCAGAATCCTGGTAATATTTAGGGATTAAGAATTTTTCAGTAGCAATACTACTTTTTCCTACAGTGTGGAGTTCATTCTTTGAGAAACTGTCTTCATCCCCAGAGAATCTGTAAAAATTGTCTACTCAATGTAGCTGACTACAATATGCCTTTTGAAATTTTAGTTAAAAGCTAAGGTTTAATTCAAATTTATTTTACTTTCCCTTTCTCCTGGCCACTGTGCTCCTACAGACTCCCAGTGGTTTAAAATATATTAAAATCTATCAGAATATAACAAAACAAATCAAAATCTACAATAGAATAAAATATTGGATCCCTCCACTGGCAATAATAAAATAAATCTCTATAAAATATCACTGGTAAATTCACAGCTATGCAGTTTTCTTGGCAAAAAAAATATAAACCGTTAACATTGCCAAAACATTTTCTTATTTTTTTATTATTAATATTTTAGCCTTGGCATTCTCTAGCATTTTCCTTTCCAGGTACTATTGCAATCAGACCTGACTCTGCTTTGCTTTGAAATTCCAAATAACAGCAGCTTTATTTTGGATCTACAGTCCTATAAATTACAACAGCCACATATATGGCTCACATGTAGAGGTGCTACTTTTCACAAATTACATTTATCAGTAGTGAATCTCAGCTGTGAAGAGTAAAACACACTAATTAATCCTTGTTGGTTTCATGTATAATCTTTATTTCTCTAATCCTTCCCCATTTCTCAAGAAATAGCATATTCACTATGATTACAATCTTAGAGAACTAGAGCATGGCTGATTATGTACTGTTGCAGAATCCTTTGTAACAGACAATAATCTTATTATTTTTTTCACCACCCTGTTATTTCCCTTTGACTGCTCTGGGGAATAAATGAAATTGGTATGTATGTATGTATGTATGTATGTATGTATGTGTATATATATATATATATATATATATATATATATATATATATATACACCATATTTTCATTTAAAATTTCAGATATAAAGGGAATTCTTTGCTAATGAGATGAGTGATTATGATTCATTTTTCTACCTGTCCAGTTAGCCATGGGATGAGCCAAGCATAAAATATAATAAAGGAAAAAATCCAATCTACACTTAAATGAACCTAAAGTGGTTTAGTATAGGTCTGCTAAGAGATCTTGTTGGTAATATCTTAAAATTAAAAATAAAAAAAAGAAACACTAGTAAGCATATTGGCATATGACTGTGTCTACAATCTAATGAGAATCTAACTCATTATCTCATTCTTTTCTAAGAAAAGTACCACTGTTTCTATATGAGAGAGTGACAGATTAGTCATAAATTGTATATACGAATCTAACATATTGCCTTTCCAATGAGAAAATTATTGAGGAAACAGGACTGGAGCTGGCAAAAACTATTTAATGTTCTAATTCTCTCCTTATGTGAACTGCTCCCTTTACATGACCCTTGCAAACTGCTCTATATTCTGGTACTAATGACCTGAATGGCAATCCTGTTCTTGTGATTCTTCTACAATATCTTATGGACTGGAAGATCTTAGAGCAGTTAGAAAATTTTCACTTTATAAGGCCTCTCTACATATGGTTAACGTCAGCTGATCAGTAGGGAATAACTTGACAGACTTGAATACTGGAAAAATGCAGTACAGTGCTGAGAAAAGTAAGGTCCTGCACATAGGAAATAAATGCACAGATATAGAACAGGTGATATCTGGATCTACAGCAGCAACTGTGAGAGGGATCTAGTAAGTACACCACCACTTAAGTATGAACCAGCAGTGTGCTGCAGCAGCCAAAAAGATTAATGCAGTTCTAGGTTGCCTCAACAAAGGAATAATATCAAGATCACATAAAGTGATAGTACCACTTTATGCTGCACTGGTGAGGCCACACTTAGAATATGGCATCCAATTCTACATCGTCTGCATCACCATGATACAAAAAAGACATTGAGACTTTAGAAAGAGTGCAGAGAAGAGCAACAAAGATGATAAGAGGTCAGTTCTGACCTCACCCTATTGCAATGTCTGGGGGGAGGGTGGAGAACCAAGTTCTGAGTGTTTTCCAGAGGTGAGTTAAAAGGGTGATGTTATGTCCCGAGCCTTTGCAAACGGCTCGGGCGTTTGCAGGCAGTCCCGGGCAGGTGCAAAGCTGCCCGGGACCAGACAGGCTGTCGCCAGCGCCGTGCGCATGCGCGGGTGCTGGCGCGGGAAAAGTAACCCATTTACCCGGGAGTTGCCTATATAAGAGGCTGCGAGGCGTTTGGGCTGAGCTGAAGCCATCTTCCTGTAAGCTGAACGCTGAATAAAAGAACCTGAGAACTCCAGCTGCTTCTCGTGTCTGTTTTCCCGCCAAGGACGCAACACTGGCGACGAAGGTGGGATGCCTTGCACTACCTGGAAAGGAAAAAGTGTAAGCTTACCCAAGGAGTCCTGAGCGGCGGAAGAGGAACGGCGTCGACTCGGCAGCTGCCCGCCAATCCGGTGCGCATTCGGGGGTAGGCTGGCTGATAGACCCGTCTCCTGAAGATCCGAAGATGGCGAAAATCGGAAGGCTTTCGGAATTCGACGTCTCACATCCAGAGCGGTGGGAGTCCTACGTATCCAGAATGGAGAACTACTTCAAGGCAAATCAAGTGAGGGAAGATAGCTTGAAGGCGGCCACCCTGCTTTGCGTTTGCGGCCAAGACGCCTTCGAAATCGCAGAAAATCTTGTAGCACCTGTTCCAGTAGAGTCTGTAAGCTACGCAGACCTGAAGAAGCTGCTGAAAGAGCACTTCCACCCCAAGGTGTCCGTTATCTCATGGCGCCACACCTTCGAACAGAGGGATCAACGGTCCGGTGAGTCAGCCAAGGAATACATCGCCGCGTTACGGAAGGCCGCCAAGCCCTGCGAGTTCAAGGACCTCGAGGAACGACTGAGGGACCGATTCGTGTGCGGGTTAAGGCATCGCGAGCTACAACAGAGACTTTTCGCAAAGGAAGAATTATCCTTCCAAGACGCCTTAAGGGAAGTCACCGCAGAAGAAGCAGCAGGCGGCGCCATCAAAAACATGCGGCCGATCAGAAACAGTGCAGAGGGTGCGTCTGTGCACCAGGAAGACGTCCGACGAAACTCCGAGGAGGATCCGGACGAGGAAGTCGACCGTCTACACCCCGCGAAGGAAGAGAACCAGAAGGGAAGCTCTTCGGCTCTGCTCAAGTGCATCGGCTGTGGAGGTCGCCACAGGAGAACCGACTGCAAGTTCCGCTCCGCTACCTGCCGGGCATGCGGCAAACAAGGGCATATTGCAGCTGTGTGTCTGAGCCGACGAAAGGCACAACCCCAAGAAGAACGCCTGAAAGGTACCAGATTCCCCAGCCAGAATAGGGTAGGGTTTTGCGCTTCGCGAAGAAGCATCTGTAGAACAGGCACACACAAGCCCATGAAGAAAAAGCTGTCACTCAACGTGAAGCTACAAGGGGTTCCATTATCTATGGAACTAGACACAGGGTCTGCCCTGTCCATCATTTCATTGCATACATTTAGGAAGATTTGTTCCAGTAGTGGGTCTAAGGCCAAGTTAAGGCCTTCTGATATTGTATTAACAGATTTTCAGAACTCAAGAGTGTGTGTTAAGGGGGAGGCCACCCTTAACGTGCAATACAAGAGTTTTGAAGGTCCACTAGACTTATTAGTAGTAGGGGGTGAACGAACGAGTCTCATAGGACTCGATTGGTTTGAGGCCCTGGGGATACACGTCACAGGACTCAACAGCTTACAAACACTCGACCTACAGGAAGTCTGCAAAGAATTTGCAGATGTTTTCAGCCCCCAGCTGGGCACATTCAAAGGACCACCTGTGTCCTTAAAGCTAGACCCCACTGTCACTCCCATTAGGATTAAAGCAAGAAGGGTCCCTTTTGCTTTAAAAAGTAAGATTGACACTGAATTAGACAAACTAATCCAACAGGGAATCCTAGAACCTGTTGATTCCAGCCCGTGGGAGACCCCCATTGTCACGCCTCTAAAGGCAAATGGGGACATTCGCATTTGTGCTGATTACAAATGCACACTCAATAAGGCATTGCAGCAACATGCCTATCCTGTTCCTGTGGTCAGTCACATCCTGGCCTCTCTCAAGGGGGGGCGTGTTTTTGCAAAGCTTGACCTAGCTCAAGCATATCAACAGCTGCCTGTTGATGATGATGCTGCCATAGCTCAGACCATTGTGACCCACAGGGGAGCCTTTAAAGTAAAAAGGCTACAGTTTGGAGTAAATGTCGCTCCTGGGATTTTCCAAAGCGTAATGGAAAACACACTACGAGGTATACCAGGGGTCTGCCCCTACTTTGACGATGTCTTGATTGCAGGAGACTCCACACACATTCTAGCTGAAAGGCTTAGGGCTGTCCTGTTAAGATTCAGGAAATCAGGCCTCAAGCTCAGAAAAGACAAATGCCAGATTGGGGTGCCTTCTACTGAATTTCTGGGATTCAAAATTGATGCTGCTGGGATTCATCCTGCTGAATCCAAACTAACTGCTATTTTAGAAGCACCCAGGCCAAAGTCTAAGGCCGAACTTCAGGCCTTCCTAGGCCTCCTGAATTTCTACAATTCTTTTCTTCCACATAAAGCTAGTGTAGCTGAGCCTCTTCACAGGCTACTAGACAAACAAGCTGTGTGGCTGTGGTCACAAGCACATGAGGCTTGCTTTAAAGAAGTCAAGGCCTTGCTCACTTCTAACAGTGTTCTTGCACATTTCAACGAGTCTCTCCCTGTGTGCATCGCTTGTGATGCGTCCCCCTACGGGGTTGGAGCTGTCCTGAGTCACCTCAGGTCTGATGGAACTCAGGTTCCTATTGCATACTACTCCAGAACACTGTCTTCTGCCGAGCGCAACTACGCTCAGATAGACAGGGAGGCTCTGGCTGTTGTTGCTGGAATTAAAAAATTCCACGATTTTCTATATGGCAGGCATTTCACGGTCTTCACTGACCATAAGCCTCTGCTGGGACTGTTTACCACACGTAAGCAGACTCCCCACATCATTTCCCCTAGAATGCTTAGGTGGTCTATTTTCTTGTCTGCATATGATTTTTCATTACTCCACAAGCCTGGGAAAGAAATGGGCCATGCTGATGGCCTCAGTAGGTTGCCTCTGCCAGTAGTAGAAGCTGACCCCGCGCCAGCTGTCAACATTCTATCAATCCAAGCCTTGCCCGAGCTCCCTCTTAGTGCCAGGGATGTTACCGCTGAAACAGGTACAGATCACACACTTTCACGTGTCCGCTCCTGGGTCCTGTCCGGGTGGCCTGAGCACTGCCCTAGTCCTGAGTTTCAGAGTTTCTGGTCCAAAAGGAACGAACTGTCCCTTTCTCAGGGTTGTCTGCTTTGGGGAAACAGAGTTGTCATTCCCACCTCAATGAGGACTAGGGTCTTAGAATCCCTCCACGAGGGTCATCCTGGCATTGTTCGTATGAAGGCTCTTGCACGAAGCCACTTGTGGTGGCCTGGTTTAGATAAAGATATTGAGGCTAAGGTACACGCATGCCACCTGTGCCAACGATCTCGCCCAGAGATGCCCCAAGCTCCTGTGCATAGATGGGAGGAAACACAGTCCCCATGGTCTAGGGTGCACATTGACTACGCTGGGCCCTTTCAGGGCCAGTTCTTCTTGGTCCTTGTTGACAGCCATTCAAAATGGCTTGAGGTTGTGCCTGTCTCATCCACCACCACTGCAAAGACTATTCAGGTACTGAGGGGGATTTTTGCTGCACACGGGCTGCCAGATGTCATTGTGTCCGACAACGGCCCTCAATTCACCTCCTCCGAATTCCAAGCTTTCTTACAGGCAAACCTGATTCGTCATGCCACGTCTGCGCCTTTTCACCCGTCCACCAACGGTATGGCTGAACGCATGGTGCGCATCGCAAAGGACGCCTTGAAGAGACTCACCTACGGGGACTGGCATCACAGGTTGGCTGACTTTCTCCTTTCTTATCGCACCACACCGTCCACTTCTACAGGGAGAAGTCCAGCTGAACTTCGTTGGGGGCGCCAACTTACTACTAGACTTGACCGGTTGCATCCGGACAGACTGCCTTCATCTACCTCACATCCTAGGGCACCTAGACAACTACTTGTGGGTGCCCCGGTTTGGGCTCGCAATTACGGGCCTGGTCATACATGGGTCCCCGCTTCTGTGTCCAGGATCACAGGTCCTCTCTCCTACGAGGTTGCCCTGGACAACGGTCGTGTCCTGCGTCGGCACATCGACCAACTTCGCTCTAGGCGAGACTTTTCTGATGAGACTCCTGGGTCTTTTCCAGGGGGGGAGGGGGACCCTTTGGAGCAAAGGGAAGGGCAAGAGCTACTGCCACCTCCACTGAGGGAGCCACAAACGGCTCGTCCCAAGGTTCTGCAATTGCTCCGAAAAGAAAGTCATGGAGCTTACCCACACAACAGGCACTCACGCCTACTCCAGCCAGGGAGTCACCCCGGGGGCATACTCACTTTCCACACACATCACACAGCACTCCAGCAACGGAGGATACCCGGGGGCATCCCAACAAATCATTCCCCGCAAGAGAACTGGCACACAATTCCCAAGGTTGGCCTGACCTTACCCCAAATCCTACAGGGGTCAAACATACACAGAGTTAGTCGAGGAACCAAGTCCCGACTACAACAACCCTAGCACAAATCAGGGAACACCTGAGTTTTGGGAAAGTACAGAAACCCACACGAGCCCGAACACAGAATGGGGTTCAGGGAATGGACAGCCTCCTGACAGGTCTTGGACTGACCTAGGAGGTTCTACAGAGACGCCCAGCAGCGGCTATCACTTCAAGGGGCCTGAGGGTCTACAGCTAGGTAGGTCAACCAGGTCACAAAGTAACAGAAGCCCTGGCCTGACGAGCCCGGTGGGCAAGCAAGCAGGCCAGGCATCGGGGCACAGTCCTTGGAAGACACCAGGACACAATAGAGAGAACAGGCTCACGCCTCCCTCCAGTCAGGGGACTTATGCCAGTAATCCACAGCTAAGAAGGTCACAGAGAGCAAAGAAATCTCCCAAGTACCTAGAAGACTACATAACATTGCTGGCAAGGCAAAGGCCAGTAAACAGTGGGAGCACTGGGGAGCAAAATGTCATATAAAATAAATGTTGTATGTTGGTAGTAGTTTTAGCCCGGGGGAAAGGGGTGTTATGTCCCGAGCCTTTGCAAACGGCTCGGGCGTTTGCAGGCAGTCCCGGGCAGGTGCAAAGCTGCCCGGGACCAGACAGGCTGTCGCCAGCGCCGTGCGCATGCGCGGGTGCTGGCGCGGGAAAAGTAACCCATTTACCCGGGAGTTGCCTATATAAGAGGCTGCGAGGCGTTTGGGCGAGGCTGAAGCCATCTTCCTGTAAGCTGAACGCTGAATAAAAGAAACTGAGAACTCCAGCTGCTTCTCGTGTCTGTTTTCCCGCCAAGGACGCAACAGGTGAGTGGGTGGACTATTATATAACTGAGTTTCAGACAGGCATATTTGCTCCGTGTTATGAAGTAAACCACAAGAACCAGTTAGGGAATCTCCACTGTGTAGATTCTTTTTTTGGTGGAAATGAAAATGAAGCACAAGGACCCAGGCAGACAGCAGGCTTTGCATTCTCAATCTGCCATCCTTCTGCTTTGCCACCTGAAACAAGTGCCATTCATCATTTGAATTCATTATTAGAAGAAATTAGGATTTATTACATGGAATTATGGCCTATTATTTACCTGCTGAGCTATTAAGAGAAAGTTTTGGATCTGTTTGCAATGACCTGGCATCATCTCTACTTGCCTAATCTAAAGATAGCTATATGGTAGGAATCTTAAATCTTAAATTATAGAATATATATTTGAAGTGACTGGATCTGCAACTTCTGAACTAAATTCCTTCAGGCCCTTCTCCTTTGCCCCCCCCCGGAACAGATGTTGCTATACACTATATTCTTTTTTTTAAACTACAATGAAGTGTTCTTTTTTTAAAAAAATGGGGGGATATTTGCTACACTTCTTAAGTCCCTTAATGTAAACTGATGCTTTATTTCTTAACTCTGTTAACATTTTTTAAAAGGAGGAAATTCATAACACTTTTTAAAAACTTATTTTATGTTTTATATCTGTTTTTTTTTCCAAACATGGCATCTCTAAGATGTATAGACTTCAACTCCAACAATTCCCAGCCAGCATGTTGCTTTATATTGGATATTACCATGAGAAGTTATATTAAAACAACCATCTGACTATTTTTTATAACATCTCCATATTCCAGTGTTTGGTTTTGCCTAAGGATAAGATACAGTTGCAGTGATGGTAGACAGAGGCCCTCCAATATCAGGGCAGAATTCTTTTGATCTATAGAGTTCTAGATCTGGATTTGTAGGCCATTCTTCTTTTGTCTGTTTTTTTTTTTAAAAAAAATTCTTTTCCTCAAAATATTGAGGCAAGCTTGCAACGCCTTATGTCTTATTAGCTAATATAACAAGAAGTTCAAAGCACGATAAAGGATGTGTATGAAAAGGGACAGCGAGGTGTGTGTGAACCTCTCCTTTAGCAAAAAATCTCTGCTTTTTATTCCTTTGATTAAATACTTCCCTTCCCCCCCTTTTTCTTACATTTTCCATTAAGATGTCTCCATGTCATTTAGGGTGTTAATTGAGAGGCGGTTTAAGCTCATCAAGGCGATTATAAGTGATAGTTAAAAATTTCTATATATGGCCTATGCTGGAATCAGCACAGTGGGATACCATTTTTCTTTTATCTAACTGACATTGGTAATAATAGATGAAATTATTACTAAAATCGCAGCTGCAGAGATGATATCATGATTTCTGTGAGTGTGTAATCTTTGATGAAAAATTAATTTTTGAGAAGGATAATTTAAAATGATTTAAATAGTATTATAACTGAAGTCCTTACTGGTAATTAACACCAATCTCATCAAAAGTGAATCCACTTTTGCAGCTGTTTCTAAAGATACCTAGGGTATTTGTAACTTCTCGAGTAAAATTATAGTGTTCGGACTTTATTTTTATTGCACAAAGATCATTAAAAGAAAAGGCTACTAATAGAAGTCTTTGTTCTCCAGAAGGCCAAATTCTATCTAGAATTTGAAAAAAAAAACCCTCTTTCCATTAGAGTATAATTAGTTGTTTTCTGCATAGGAACTAACATCTTGGATCTATTACTATGTGAAAAGGGTAGCTATGTCTGTTCTATTTATCTGTGAGCTTCTGTATGTTGGTGTATGATTGCCTGTATGTGTATATGTACATACATAAATATAGAGATGTACTGTACACAGAGAAAGGTAGCGTACATAAGTATAGGTTAATGTCTATATGGGGGTCAGATATATAACATACATGTTGGGGATATAATGGGCTGAACAGATGGCTGATAAAAAATGCTTCTTCATCTTCATCAATGACTTGTCTTCTTTGCATCAGCTTTTATCACAGTGGCAAAAAATACTCTAATGAGAAACAGCTGAAAATAATCCCTCCTTGGGCTCTCTCATCACGCTTTAAATGACAGAAAGGGGGTGTCTCTCTCTCTATATATACAGATCTGTAGGACAAAGTTTTTTTTTTTTAAAGAAAATACAGTTATATCCAAATAGAAAAGAAATTTGAATGAGAATATGAGAGACCCTGAGAGTATGCATCTCATCTTTGCATTTTACTTTCTTCTTCTTCTTGTTTAAAGTCCACACTGATTTTTGACAAGATATATAGGCATGGTGATTCACTCAAGCTGTAGAACCTGCCAATCAGTATTTCCTTTCCTTGGGTTTGATGAGGGAAGAAAGGGAAGCAAGGACATGAGTTGAAAGAAGACATGAAGACTCAGAGGACTGGTGCTTTGGGTATCTGTTCATTAAAACTGCAGTGGCCACTTTCTGCTGTTTCGGCACTTTTTATTATGCTCAAATCAAAGGGTGGCTTTTCTGCATTATTTCAGGAAGAAAAAAAAAAAGCATACTTCATAAACAAAGAACCATGCTCTGGAAAATTTCCAGTTAGAAATCACTTCCAGAAAACTGGTATATATGGATAACCTTATTTTGATAGGCAAGGAAAAGGTAGGTTAAAAATGGCAGCGTTATGCTTGAAGAGTTACATGGAATCCACAGAGAATGCCTATGTAGTTACTATAAACTTTTTTTTTAACAATCAACGTACTAGTCTATAATGGAGGAATAGTGCCTTTCTGACAGTTCACTGGGTTTTATTTCCTGCTGCTGTTTCTTTCTGTCCTCTACTTCTTTCACTGTGAGTGTGAATTGATAAAACACTCCAAAAAAGTTAAATTGTGATTATTTAACACACAATAAGCTCAAAACTATTTTGATATGGAATTTTACTAAAGTAAGGTGCACTTTTATAGTTTGATACAATATCAATTCCCTTTTTAAGTTGTAAATTGCTAATGTGCAGGATTGCATTAATACATCTATAAACTTTATCCATTTTCTTGGTACAAGGAATCCATACAACAAAACCTAACTTATTGTTTTACACTGCATTTTTCTCAGCGGACACATGAATAAGAAGGATGCAAAAAGCAGAAATTTACTGCTCATTTTGATTTTGGATTTAGATTTATGAAGAAAGGAGAGTGATTTTCATAGAAAGATACATCAGAGTAATACATGTTGATCAGGAAAATCTTCTCATCCATAGTAATTTATTCAAAACATGATGACCATATTTACATTTTCTATATAAAGGAACATAAAATGGTCACATGAGGAAAAATGAAAAAAAAACACCTAAATTTCTCAATTCTTGAACTATTTTAAAGTATTTCTTAGTTGAACTGAAAATGGGAGGAGGGAGGAAGCAGTATAAAGTATAGGTTACTGTCTAGTACTCTGTTTCTATCAATGTTAGCTAATAAACCAGATTCTTTATCAAATATTTCTTGTAAATTTGCAATTGCTAATGCTTATTTAATTCAAGTTTTTATTTGTAAACCACCCAGTCACTTAGACAATAAGACGGGCAGTGTATACATTTGATTAATAAATACATTTTGCAATAGAGATTTATCACTATTTGCATTTTTTAAGAAAATGAGCAAATCATCTACAGTTTTCTTATTTACTGTTTGTTATTTTTCCTATTGTGTGTTATGTGTTTATTCCTAGGAACCAGACATAATTACAGTTCTGAGCTTTGAATTACATCTCCATATTGTAACTTTTTCATAAAATTTGAGTCTTATTCTGACTGTAATGTATGTACATTTTAAAACAGTGAATGAAACAAATCACAACAATAAAATACAATAACAAATATAGTTAAAATAATAAGTTCAGTACAGTACATGCAATACATTCTATATATCCATTCAAAACTAACCTCTCTTTCAACAAAGCTTAACTCAACTAAGTGATTATAGCATTGAGGTTTTAGTCATACCAAGACTAGAACAATGAAATCTGTGGAGTATTTAAGAAAATAGCTCACTTTATTTCACTGATTGCATCTGAATGCAGCTATGTATGCCCTGGGAAAAAATTTTTTTTTGACTAATTTAATTCAGAAATACCAGTAAATACCAATAGAGGCTCACAAATGTGGTAAAGCAGGGAACATCTCCTAACTTTTAGCTAAAAAAAAAAAAAGTCTATAGTGTGAAAGTTTAGTAATAGTAATAGTAGTAAAGTTGGAAGGGACCTTGGAGGTCATCTAGTCCAACCCCCTGCTCGGGCAGGAAACCCTACACCATTTCGGACAAATGGCTGTCCAGTCTCTTCTTAAAAACTTCCAGTGTTGGAGCATTTACTGCTTCTGGAGGCAAGCTGTTCCACTGATTAATTGTTCTCACTGTCATGAAGTTTCTCCTTAGTTCTAGGTTGCTTCTCTCCTTGATTAGTTTCCACCTGTTGCTTCTTGTCCTGCCTTCAGGTGCTTTGGAAAATAGCTTAATTCCCTCTTCTTTATGGCAGCCCCTGAGATATTGGAATACGGCTATCATGTCCCCCCTTGTCCTTCTCTTCGTTAAACTAGACATACCCAATTCTAGCAACCGTTCCTTATATGTTTTAGCCTCCAATCCCCTAATCATCTTTGTTGCTCTTCTCTGTACTCTTTCTAGAGTCTCAACATCTTTTTTACATCGTGGTGACCAAAACTGGATGCAGTTTTCCAAGTGTGGCCTTACCAAGGCATTGAAGAGTGGTATTAATACTTCACGTGATCTTGATTCTATCCCTCTGTTAATGCAGCCTAGCACTGTGTTGGCTTTTTTGGCAGCTGCAGCACACTGCTGGCTCATATTTAAATGATTGTCCATTAGGACTCCGAGATCCCTCTCACAGTTACTACTATTGAGCAAGGTACCCCCTATACTATACCTGTACATTTGGTTTTTCTTGCTAAATGTAGAACCTTGCTTTTTTTCACCATTGAATTCTATTTTGTTAGTTAGGTGCCCCAGTGTTTTCCAAGTCTTCCAGATCCTTCTGTATCTTAACCTGTCTTCTGGAGTGTTGGCTATCCTTGCTAGCTTGTCGTGTCAGTCTGCAATTTGATGATTTCCCCGTACTTCCCTTCATCCAAATCGTTGAAAGATGTTGAAGAGTACTGGTGGCGCCGCACAGAGCCCTGGGCCTACCCCACTTACACACTTCCCTCCATATATATGGCTTTTCATTGGGGACCACTCGCTGAGTACGGCCGGCTCAGCCAGCTACGGATCCATCTGGTGGTGGTTTCTTCTCCCCCACATTTTTCTATCTTGTCAAGTAGTAGGTTGTGATCTACTTTATCGAATGCCTTACTGAAGTCCAAGTAAATTATGTCCACAGCATTCCTCTGATCCACGAATTTTGTCACTTGGTCAAAGAATGCAATAAGATTTGTCTGGCATGATCTATTTTTGACAAACCCATGTTGGCTTTTAGTAATGACTTTGTTTGCCTCTAGGTGTTCGTTGATTCGTTGTTTGATTATCTTTTCCAGGATCTTCCCAGGTATTGAGGTCAGGCTGATAGGTCTGTAATTTCCTGGATCCATTTTTTTTCCTTTTTTGAGTATGGGAACTACATCAGCTCTTTTCCAGTCCTCTGGTAGTTCCCCTGTGTTCCAGGATCTTTGAAAAATATAGTTCAGTGGCTCCGATATCACATCTGCCAGTTCCTTGATATCGTGTGTAACCGTCTGGGTCATGCGATTTTACTCGTCGAGGCTGGGACAGTGCTCCACTAATGTTTTCTTTCCTATCTTAACTGTTTTCTGTCTTTGTTTTTTGTGCACTATTTTTGATATTTTGGTCTGTTTTTTCCCTTTGTGTAAAAGGACAGATGTCAAAATGAGTTAAATAGTTCTGCTTTCTCCCTATTGCTGTCACCATTCTTGCCACTTCCACCCATAATGGACCAATCATTTTCTCAAGGCACTTTTTTCTTGTTTTTTACATGTTGAAAGAAAGCTTTTTTTGTTATTTTTTGCTTGGTCGCAAGCCTTCAGTTCATTTTTGAGCCTTGGCTTTCATTCACTTCAGCTTTGCAGGCTCGTGCTAGTTTGCTGATATTCTGACTTAGTTATGTTCTCCCTCTTTCCACTCTTCTATACTTTCCTTTTTAATCTTCAATTTGTCCGAGAGTTCTTATGACAGCCATGCGGTTTCTTTTGAGAGCTGTTATTTTTCCTCTTTGTTGGTATTGTGCTAGCCTGTGCTTTTATTATCTCATTTTTCAAAATTTCCCAAGCTTCTTGAGTTGTTTTCCCCTTGAGGATTCTCATCCATGGAATCCTTCCCAAGCCCTCTCTAAGTTTATTGAAATTAGCTCTCTTGAAGTCCAAGACTCTAGTTTGACTGTGTTCTCTTGGTTGTGCTTCTATAATGTTGAATTCTAATATTGCATGATCACTTCCTCCCAGGGTTCCTATGGCTCCAACACCGTCTATCATTTCATCTCTGTTAGTGAGAATTAGATCCAAAATGGCTATTCCCCTAGTTCCATTCTCTACTTTTTGGGAGACAAAGTTGTCTGCTAGGTTTGCCAGGAACCTGTTTGATCTTCCACTTGGTGCGGAGTTTGTCTCCCAGTTGATGTCAGGGTAGTTAAAGTCCCCCATTACTATTGTGATGTGCTTCCTACATACATTAGTTAGCTGACTAGCAAAAAGTTCATCTATTTCCTCTGTTTGGTTGGGTGGTCTGTAGTATACACCTATGGCAATGTCATTCCCCCCCCCTTTTATATTGACCCAAATGCATTCAAGACAGTTTTTATCATTGTTGTAGTCTATTTCTGTGAAGATGTAGTTATTTCTTATATAGAGAGCAACTCCACCTCCTCTTTTATTTGGTCTGTTTCTTTTAAATAATTTAAATCCCTCTAGCTGTGTGTTCCATGTGTGAGTTTCATCCCACCATGTTTCCGTAATGGCAACAATATCGTATCTGCCCTCATTAACCTGAATTTCTAGTTCACCCTGTTTTCTGTTCATACTCTGTGCATTGGTGTATAAACATTTGAGTCCTTTGTGGGTGGCCCTGTGTTTCCTTTCTACATAACCTGTGTGGTGCCTGAGTTCCCCTATTGTCTTACCACCTATTTGGTTAGTGCACTTTATATGGCACTCGCTATTAGAGGCTTCATTTTGATTGTTAGCAAGGTTGGTATTCTTGTCCACACACACATCTGTGCTACATGGACTGATAGCCCTATAGTTTTTAAATTGCCGGGGACAGGGTTGTTCCGTATCAATTAACTCCCTGTCCCCGCTGTTTCGTTTAAATTTCCCTCCAGAAAATCTGTGAATTTATAGCCGAGTAACTCAGTCCCTTTTTTTGATGGATGCAAACCATCTCTTTTGTACATCTTTCGATTGGACCAGCTACTGACATCGTGACTAATATATCCAAAGCCTTCCCCTTTACACCATTCCTTTAGCCACATATTGAATTGTGCTATGCGCTGGCCTTTTCCTTTTTGCTCCTTATACACTGGTAAAACCTCTGAGAAAGTAAGCCTACAGCCTATTCTGCTAAGTTCCTTCCCCAAGCTCTGGAAATCATTCTGCACAGAGAGTACATCTTTTTGGGACAGATCATTATTGCCAAGATGTACAATAGCCTCCACATCACAGTCCTTGCTGCCATTCTTGATTATTTTAGAAATACGCTTCTTGTCCCTACTGGCAGTAGCACCTGGAAGACACCTGACCTCTTTCAAAGCCTCTGTGTCCTTTCCTAAATTTACATCCCTTATCATTGAATCACCTACCAGAAGGTAGCTTCTCTTTTTGGGAGCCTTTCTATTCTTGCATGACTGATGTGCAATACCTGATTCACACTTCTCCCTATCAAAATCTATTTCTTCATCTCGGACCACAATCCCCTGCTTATTTGAGTTATCTTCACAAATACCTTTACCAGTCTCCTTAATGTCCCTATTAAGGTCAGCAAGGGCACTGTAGCTGTTGTGCAGGGACACAGCGAAAGCTTTGTGTTTATGGTTCACAGCTCTCCCCCTGCCAGATCCCACGGTTGTCCACACTGCCCTTTTCCTGCAGGATCTTTGTGGTAAAGGGGGCTGATAGCAGGGAGGCTTACTAGAGTAGAGGGGCTGAACTGGACACCTAATTTATGCCCGAAGAGCACGGATTACAGACCCTAGGTAAATGATCTGTCCTTGTAGGCTAGTGATTTGTTTACAGATAGGACAGTTTCCAAGTTTGAAAAGGGTACTGCGAAGGACGGCTGCAAAGCAGGTGTTGCACTGAACTAAGACGGACATCTTAGATACAGGGGATGTCAGACACACTTGCCCTGAATGT